>NC_045141.1:9658105-9958105 GCF_008831285.2 Nymphaea colorata
AACAAGAGTCATCATATATATATATATATATATATATATATATATATATATATATATATATATTAACCACCTACTTCTATATGGGCCTCTGGATATTTAAAAATTGAAGGTGAGAATATATTTACAAATTGTTAGGCTAGTATTCCTTTCATGTCCCTAATGAAGTTTTCATGAGAGAAAAATAAGCAAAGTACGGTTAAAAACCTAAGGATCAGGTTTAGGTTTTATACTTTAAACTATTGGACCAAACTCTAACAATTTCGATCCAAGTCTCCGATCCAGCAAGTCAGCCATTCCTTAGCCAAGTCGTCCATGTTTTGGTGCTGAATCGCTTGGGTCTTGACTCATGGCTCAGTGAGAAGGTGATCCCTGAACCACTAGGAAGATTCTCAAGTCAACTCACCGAGTTGGCCTCAGTGAGAAGGTGATCCCTGAACCACTAGGAAGATTCTCAAGTCAACTCACCGAGTTGGCCAACAAGGTGTCAAAGTTGAGATACTGCATCTTATCCTGGTTGTAGCACTAATATCATTTTTAGCAAAGAGAGAACAAAAAATCTAAAATGCTAAGGACATCAAAAAGAATAAAGATTAATAAGTAGAAGTGATTAAAAGGTACTTTGATGGTGATTGCTATAAAACAAGGGTAGATTATATCTCACAGTGGCAGAAAACGTGTTTTCTTTAGGGAAAAGACCGTTTTATACTTCAAAAACAGGTCAGCCATATAAAACTGTAAAAAGACCCGTCTTTTTGGAAAAAAACAACAAAACGAAAAAAAGTCCAAAGAAAAAAAGGAAAAGATGTGTTTTTGTTTTTGTTTTTTTTTAATGTCCTGTTATTGCATTTTTAGTTTTGCATATTTTGTGTTTTATTTTTAGGACTTCTTTTTTCATTTTTTAAAATATGCTAAGATTTTCTCAAGAAAAACAACTTTGTTGTTTTTAAAACCCATAAACTATATTTCTGACTATTTTCAATGATTACATCATTGTGAAAAACATCAATTATGAAGACGGAAGAAATCGTGGAAGATGAAAGAACACTATGATTGCCTTGCAACAATTAATCTAACTGAAACATATGCGAAGGAGGCCTTTTGAAGTCCTTGTTTCTTTTCCTCTTAAGTCTTACAATGTCTCTGCCTGCAAGCCAAGGAAAAGATAAGTGTAATTGCCAACATTTAATAGCAGTCCTGACAATCAACTTGAGTGAAGACCACATCCAGAATAATCAATTTCTCATGAGTCGCGTAGATGATTCTGCATAAAAGACAAAAATAAAACTAGGAAAAATCTTAAGAATGAGAGGATAGCAAATGAAAGTTCCATATTTATGCAAATAGCAGGACCTTTTTTGAACTTTAATTTATCCTGAAAACAAAGATATTAGAAAGAAAATCACCTTTTGTGCCCACAGTAACTCTTAATAATATGTAAATGTTTCTCTCGCTATAGGTATCATTCAAACCTTGCTTATGTGCCTGACCTACGTGTTCTTTTACTTGTTCCTGAATTCTTATCTTTCTACTACTTAGTTCTAGATGTCTAATAGTGCACGACTTCCTACATAGGCTCATCAGTCACCACATGAAATGGGAAAAGAATACTGACAAATGGTGGCTGGTGTGGCAACTGCCCACACTAGCCTAACAAAATTAGTATAACATATATGTTAATGTTTTGATATATTTGATTATTATACATATAATTGCCCCAAACAAATCAAAGGTATTGAATGAATGCCCCCACCAAAAAAAAATTCTGGCTCCGCTCATGTGACAAACTCATATGCAGTGCAGAAAACAAAGAGATAACTACAAGAAAGAGTACCAGATTTAAATTCAAAGTGGGAATGACCATATGAAGGACACACTGCTCAACATGATGCAAGCATCCTTTCTTACTATATTGCTCCACAAGATCTTGCATTAACTTCTAAGTAGAAAAGAATGTCATAGCAGTTTTTTAGAGGCTAAATTACTGCCAAGTATTCAATAGCAGCAGTAGCATCTATAGTTCAGGTGGGATACATCCAAGCATCTCCTTCAAAATACATGGTTCCAAAAGCCCACAAAATGTGCATAAATTTATTGTAATTGGGTAAATTCTTTTATGCTCTATAACATGATCTAACTAAATACCAAAAGCAAAAGCAAAACAAAAGGGGGGAAGAGGGGCTACCTGTTGCTCACCAAGTATGTTGATCTCACCATTGATGTGACGACCATTTAACCTTGCAGCTAAAACCTGCATAGACAAAAGCCCAACATCTTAGAACATGAAGAGGAAGAAAAACAGAAATTAGGTCTAGGATGCTCATTTCTTGGAATGATTGTAAGAGGATATCCCTCTTTCCAATGATGGCAGCTTTGAAGAACCTATTTGGGTATTCACCATTTCTTACAAGAGTGACCAGATAGAAGAGGCCTGCCCATAGCAGGGAACAAACATAAGCTTAAATTCAAAAAAAAAAAAAAAACATGACAGACCTTCGTACTCTGCTGGGTTGTTGATGCTGGAAGCAGTACCGAGATGCTCATTAGCAAGAAAAACTGTATTACAAACATTAGCTTCAAAGCTTGAGAAGTAGAAATAAAAGTGCACACACACACACACATACACTCACATACATATATATTTACATTATTGATATGTCATACCATGAGTGACCTCTTCTAACTGTATTAACATCAACTTGTCCTACACGTACATCCATGTGTGATAATTCATGAACCATCAATCTTAGAATCAGGATAGATAATAGAGCATGAATCTTCTCGTTGGTCTCAGATTCTAAGTAATGCACTTATTAGAAACATATCTGTAATCTTTGCACAAATATTGTAATATTAAAAGTACTTGGCATAATTTCCATTGCATGGAAACCCGCATAATCATTGTATAACTTTTAGCTCCAAAATGAAGCTTATAAATGTTGTTTTTTAGAAAAATTCCAGCAAGGATGGCCAAAGTGAAAGCTTAAACTCAGGTAGATCACAGGACATCTCTCTGAAAGAGATAAGACGAAAAGCAGGAAGAAGCTAAGTAGCAGCAGCATTAAGTGGCCCACAAGAAGCATATAGAACCACTGTCACAGAAAACACGTTTTATTAAAAAAAATGCGAGAGGAATTTTAAAAATGAGTCAGCCATTAAAAAAAGGAAATAAAAAATGCACTTTTTTAAAAAAAAATGTCAAAATGAGAAAACATGATTTATTCATATTTTATTTCCTTGTTTTGCATTTTCTCATGTTTTTTGTGGTTCTTTGCATTTTTATTTTCACATTTTTCAAATTTTATTTTGACTGTTTTAAAAAATTTGCCATATTTTTTCCAAGAAAAACAACTTTGTCATACTATACCCAAGAAAAAACTCACCGTTTATACCTGAAAATGATACTTGTGACCATATATAGGATACAATAAAACAAGAGGCATCAAAAGCACAACACTGTGCAATTGTGATAATATCAACTAGCAGGCCAGCTGGAATGCCCAAAGATTGGAAAAACATGAAGAGAACATAGGGCAACTAATAATTATCTCACAAAATGTATCAAAATGTGAACTCATGTCAGTGATGTAAAGATGGACTAAAATGTTGATGTCTAGGCCTCAGCTCGAGCAAGCAGTGATAGGGAGTAGGAGTGCAAGGTTGATCTATTTGCTACTCTCGGAGAGAGATCCAACAAGCAGTAAGGCAGAGAGGTAGATGTGTAATGGCTGAGGCAGACAAAACAAAGGCATGTAGAGATCTGAAACAAAAGAAATGGACCATCTAAACTTATTATAATTATCCGAAAGTAATGCAGAATGCATTAGTATAAGAACATATAAAAATAACCCTCGAACCCTGAGATGCAGCCATGCTACGTTGCTACTTTTGTGACTTTTGATATGAAAACTGAAAACTGAACAGGCATCATCCTCAGAAGCGGAGCCTAGGGCTCCTCTTTCCCTCTCAATCTGAACCGGCTTATACTTCCGTTGGGAAATGAAGATCCCTTTCTGTGAGCGAGCTACTTCAATCCCCAGGAAGTACTTCAAAGGTCCAAGATCTTTGATATCAAAGACTTTGCCGTTGTACTTTTAAAGTTCTCTGATAGACTCTCATCAGTAAGGACAATGTCATCCATACTTTCCTTCCGCTTCTTGACAAAGACCGAATGATCAGTATTCCTCCTGTTGAAACCAATATCTCACATAGCAGCACTGAACCTCTCAAACCACACTCAGGGTTCTTGCTTGAGTCCAAGAATGGCTGTCTTCATTTGCACACTTTCCCTTCCTCCCCCAGGCCTAAAAAACCAGGTGGTGGTTAAATGAAATAGAAACTTCCACCTTCCATGCAAAAGGGCATTCTTCACATCTAACTGGTGAAAATCCCAATACGCTAATAAGCAGCGATAGATATGTCTTATCGAATGCCTCTTTGCAACCGGAGCGAAAGTGTCCATACCTCCCATAAGCATCAGTCTGAGTCAAAAAGGTCAAGATCACTACCAGTCGTGCTTTATACCTCTAAATCAACCCTTCTGCCTTGAACTTCAGGGACAACAGCCAACCGGACGCTTTCCTCTTGGCAACGGGACAAGCTTCGATCTTTTTCTTCTTAAGGGCTTCCATCTCTTCTTCCATGGCCTTTCTTCAGGATGAGACAGCGCTTCAACAAGGCGGTTCTCCATGGGATGAAATGGCTGAGATAAAGGCCCTATCAGAGGATAAAAATGCTTGATAGGAAACGAAATGTAGGATCCCTCTGAGTGCAACAGAGTCTAAGTTTGAAGGAGGCAAAGGAGAAGTACCTGAGTCCGAGGAGGAAGATTGGTGAGCAGTCGTTGATTCTTTGGATTGCATCTTCTTCCCTTTTCTCACGTCAGTTTGGATTGAAGTTGGCCGTGTCATTCCAGGCTGATTCACACTCGGTTCGTTCCCATCGGAGCGCTCGTGGAAAACTTGAGAGGTATGGGAAGAAGGAGGAATAGGAACATCATCACTGGGAAGAGGGTCAGGAGCTGACTCACCTCCTCATTTGCCTCCTTCAAACACAAAACCAGAGGTCACTTTCTTCTTCCACCAACAAATAGGGTACACTTTCAACGTGACATCTTTAGAGACATTGGGGTGGGGGGGTTTTCACATTCAGAAAGCCCGGTGGCAGCCAAGAAACACGCATTTCACAGAAGTATGATCAATTCTCCCTTTTGACATCCAACACAGGAACCTTACACACACAACCAAAGACTAACGGTACAAGAGAGTCAGGAGGAGAATCAGGTTTGAGAATGTGATAGGGTCCACCAAGAACACGAGTAGGCATACGATAAACAAAAGCTGTACAAAGAGCATCAGACCCATCTTTCTTTGGTACCTGAACTTCATATAGGTGATAAGGGCCCTGGTGACTTCCAAGAGATGACGATTATTCCTTTCTCTCAGCAACTCCGTTCTGTTGGGGGGTCTAGGGACAAGACGTTTGTGACTCAATTCCGTTTTTCTGCTAATACAACGGAAGATCCCTAGAAAACACTCCCCCCATTGTCAGACCTCAATACCTTTATGTTGGCATCAAACTGGGTCTGAATCATTCTATGATCAAAGAAAGAACAAAAAACTGATTCTGTCTTTTGATCTGATCGCGGACAGAATCCCACTGGTCTAGTTCATTTATGAGCATTTTGATCCATCTTTCTGTTTTCCTATGGTATGCCGATGGAATACCGAAGCAACCCTTATCTTTCTTCATGACCATTAAGGAGCCGTATGAAGCGGAGGTCCCATGTACGGTTCTGGAAGAGAGATGGGAACAGTGATGTTATCATCGACTATGATTATCTAACAGTTAAAGTACGGTTTAACTAGTTGAGGCGCAGTCAACCTATAAGGGTCAATGGGGTGGAATCTTTGGCGTCAACCTATAGGGTTTCTAGTTTTTCTCATTTTTTCACTAGCAGAATGTGAGAGATTGCCCTTTGATTTACCGGAAGCCGAGGAGGAATTAGTAGCAGGTTCTCAAACTCCATATTCAGGTATCTCAAATGGTTCCTCAATCTCATAAGTCGACAAGGTCCTCTCGTGTTTATGCCAAGAGCTTCATCCTATAGGCTTCTTCATTAATCGTCAAAGTTCTGACTAGGACTATTGATACACAAGCGTCATATAAGAATAGATCAGAAGAAATTCGCCCCCCCCCCTAGTTCTTTCATCCCTTCTCCCAGAAAGAAACTTGCAACACCAACCCCAACCATCAATTACTCGTCGATCAAAAGAATGAGCTAGTTGAGCTAATCCTCGTATACCCCTAATTCAGACTTTTGCGTCAGAAACGTCTATGTAGCCGTGATTGTATGACCAGTTGTATATGACATTTCTGATTTCTTTGTTCTCATTTGAGGATCTATGGAATTTCTTAAGTACAAATTTTTGCGGTCTGAATAGACAGACCCGTAGTGAACGGATGCTATCAAGATTCCGAAAGAGGCTATACTGACGGAAGAAAATGCATTCGTCACTTCTTTCTACCAATCTTCCGTGGAATGATGATGGAAAAGTGGCATCGATGGGGTTCACCATTGAGATAATACCATTACTTCTTGCCTGTCCTATGCATCCAACGAAAAAAGTCAATATGGCCAATCAAAGCCTGGGAGGACCAACCAACCAAGTTGCTGATGAGCGATGCCGAAAAGCAGAATGGGCCACGCTCAAGTTAGAAGGAAGTGCGGCCATAAGCCAACTCGAAGGGGCCATCCCCGACCGTCTTAGGGAAGGACTGGAGAAGGACCCTATGGCAAAGGCCCCCGTCCAGTTAGCCCAAGAGGCGAAGAGCAGAAGTGGCTAAGGGAACCAAAGGCAATAGGCTGAAATGGGACAACCTCAAAAGGGAGCTTCTAAGGGAGTGCTATGACACGCGATGGGTAGGGCACCCAGGACAATGAAGGGCTATGGCCGTCCTTGAAGTCGGGTACTACTGGCCTCGAATGGTCGAGGATGTAGAAGATTGCGTGCGGACTTGCCTTGTGTGCCAACAAGACAAGGTGGAACACCAGAAGCAAGGAGGTGGAGCCACTACCTGTCCCTGAAAGGCCATGGGCGAGCATATCTATGGACGGAAGATCGGCCTGACCCAAGGTCTCCTACCTTGGGTCCATCATGGTGGTAGTAGATCGGTTCTCTAATCTAAGTATGCCACCTTCATGGTGGCACCCACCGACTGCACTACCGAACAAGCGGCCAAACTCTTCGTGAAGGGTGTGGTGAAGTACTGGGGGATCCCACAAAGTCTCGTAAGTGAAAGAGATCCCTGGTTCAAAGGGCGATTCTGGACAAGCTACTACAGTCGGAACTACACTTCTCCACTAGCTTCCACCTGGCCAGATGGAGCGCGCCAATGCCCTCCTTGAGGAAGACCTCAGGCACTTTGTCAACGCCAACAAAAGGGATTGGGTGCATCTCTTGAATGTGACCCTGCTAAAACCTCCAAAAGAGCGAGGCATCGGCCCCTTCGAGCTTGCAACTGGGCAACAACCCCTAACACCACACACCTACGTAGCAGGCTATAAAGGGCGCTGCATACCAGTTCGCTAATAATTGGCCATAGACCACTGACTTTGCCAAGGCATGTCTGGAGAGGGCCGCCAAGAGAATGAAGAAGTGGGCGGATACTCAACGGCGACGGAGTCATGATGAAGGAACCACCAATTCAAGGTGTTCCGTCAAATACATCAAGGGCTCATCCGCAAGTATGAGGGGCCATTCCCCATCATAAAGAAAGTAGGACGCCTACAAACTTCCGCTTCCTCCCAAGCAAAAGATCCACCCTGTCTTCCAAGCCACATACCATCAAGACATGGAAGACCCTCAATGAGGCGTTCCCAAGAGGCCACCGGCAACGATGACGACTTCCTTCCACAAAGAAGTGGAATATGTGATGGCGGAACGCAAAGTTCATCGACGTGGTGTCCCAGCTTACACGGAAGACTTGGTAAAGTGGACGGGACTACCCGAGAGTGAAGCAAGTTGGGAACGAAGCGACGACTTGTGGCAGTTCGTGGTCAACGAGAAAAGGATGAAGGCGTGACGAGGACGTCCACACAATAGGTGGGGGCGTCACGAAGATTGTCAAAGACCCTCACTGTGCTGCTGTCCCAAAGGAAGGAGGCTTTTCCATAAGAAGACTCACAAACCGCTTGAAAGAAGATCAAAGAAGGTTCTAGAAACCTCTCCAAGGTGCTGGACTCGGGAAGAAGATGAAATTAGAGTGCACCCACCTTGTACATTCTTGTAAATATCAATAGACTGATAGATAATGTTTGAGGATCTAGAAGAGTCTTTGGACCGTTGGATGCGCACCATGTGGCGCGATCCTGACCATTCATGTAAGGCCCTGAGGCCTAACTCAGGAGGGGAGAAGTTTTGGCATAACCTCAAGAGCAAACAACTCTTGTAAGCATTCTTGTACCAAACTCCTTCTTTCAATACAAAGAGCTTTTCCCCTTTTCACTCTCTCTCGCCCTAAGTGCTTTGTGGAGTCTCAGTGTCCTAGCATAGGCAACGAGAGTTAGGCTGACTCGAGCAAGTGTGGAGGCTTTGCACGAGTGCCGCACGGGTGTTTAGACAAGGATAACCCCATGACAAGTAGCTGGATTCGGAAAGGGTGAAAGGGATTCTCCGACTATCCGAACTTTCTGTCTCTTTCTGTTCCCACGGAGATGCGACCATCACGACTCGACGACGGAACCATATGTCTTTATGTATGGGGAAGCCAGGCATACTCATCCAGCGGGATGAGAGGGAAAAAGCACTCGCAAAGCTTCGCTTAAGGGCTTTTTTAGTCAATCATGCATGCGTTGGCTTTGAAAGCTTTTTGAAAGCACTCAACATCACGAGCAAAGCCCCCAGCGTCACGAGCCATTTTCAAAGTCAAGGTCAGCGTACATGACTTTGCTTTGCATTTCATCAAAGTAATGCCATTCAATTCAAAGTTGCGAGTACTTTGTGCAATATTGAAAGCCAAAGCGAAGCGAGTGTGCTTCAGATTTGTTGTATGGTCAGCATACAATTTGTTGTATGGAAAATGGCATACAATTGCCATTGGGAGCACTAATGGCATTGTTTTGGTATGGTGAGTACTCATCTTGGTATAGTGAGTACTAATGGCATTTGTTTGTACAGTATGATGAGTACTGATGACATACAAATGAGTCTTGACCAACTGACCTATTTGGTATGGTGAGTACTAATGACATACAAATGAGTCTTGACCATTCTTGACCGACTGACCTTTCAAAACAGTCCTCACCTTTCAAGAAATGAGTCCTGACCGGAAGGTCACTGATTCAGGTCAGACAAATCCTGACAAGTGCTGACCATATCACAAATTGCAATGAGATGCCATTATCCATCAACCAATGCCATTAGTGTTTCATTGAAGATCAATGACAATTCCAATGACCATCCATTCCCTTCTTTCAGAAAGCACTCGCAACTTCAAATTGCTGAAGCTGATGAAGGTCACGTCAGAGCAAAGCCCTCTTGTTCAGAGGGCTTTGCTTGTGACGTGACGTGATTGCACAAAGCACTCGCTTTTCAGTGCTCATGATGTGACGACTCAAGGGAAGCCAAAGCAAAGCATTCAAAGCTTTTGGTTGTTTCAGGACATCAAGGTTTGATGGTTGATGGAAAGGATCAATTGTCATTGTATGCCATTATCCATCAAAAAAAGGAGATGCCATTATCCATCAACCAATGCCATTAGTGTTGACCCTGACCAATTGATGGAAAGGATCAATTGTCATTGTATGCCATTATCCATCAAAAAAAGGAGATGTCGTTAGTGCTGACCATATCACAAATTGAATTGTATGCCGCTGACCCTGACAAAAGAGTGAATCTCATTTTGTTGAAATTCATGCCATTCAAAGTTGTCCCTAACGCAATGAAAAGTGAGTGTCGGTCAAGAAACTGCCTTCAAGTAGTGGCTCCGGATGACCTTGCTTTTTTGGTAAGGTGCAGCACCTTTCTCGCTCAAAGGATCTATGAAAAGGACATTCCACTACGAATTCCTACCCCATTAATATGAAGAAAGTACAGATAAGGGTTCTAGTAGTTCCAAGTCAAACTTTGAAAGCATACGCATTTGGCTTGACAGCCAATCCTTTGGCTCTGGACTTTCTGCTTTGATAGATCTTTCCTCTCAATCAAAAGAGGTGTTACCTAACCCACTATGTCCTTTGTTTCATACCCATTTCCAGGAGAGGGAACCTTGAATTTCAAACCCTTTCTTCTGCCCTCGCCACTTCTTTCACTGACCCTATCCACCTCCTTTGCGGAATACCAGATCAAGAGATGAATTAGCGGATCACTGGGCTAAGTCGAAGCATGCCTGAACCTTTTTAGTAGTGGTAGTGAGCCGTACCGTTCCTAGCAAGGGCTTCAAGATCACAGTAATGCCTGCCAAAACTTTCCTTGGGTACGAATGTCATGTTCAAAGCTGGTTTCTCTAGACACCATGGAAAAGATCACTGACGAGCTCAATCTCTCAGTGTGCAATTTTCAGTTTCATCCTCTTGATGAGCCTGAGATCATATGAGTCAACAATTCTCATTTCTGAGTGATCTCAAGGAACTACTATCTGAGCCAGCGGATTCTCATTCTGCTGTGCCAGTGCGCAAAGCAAGCACGCTGAGACTGCGATGTGCAATCTTTGGTCTGCCTATCATTGTCCATTAAGGGCTGACTCCGCTAGGCAAGAGGACCACTACTGGGATTGATTATTCAACTACTAACTGATGACCAAGGGACTACTCTGCTTCTAAAATGGACCGGTCTGACGGATGAACCGGAGAGTAGGGTGGTATGGAAGGGCCCACTCAAGTTATTGCTCTTATTCATCTGGTTTTGGTCTATAGGGTAAGGTATTGTCATTGTCCTTCTTAGCCTTATCCTTGGTTTTGTAGAGAGTGGGTTTAAGAGTAGTGGTCTTTTGACCTTCAGTAGTGGACTGACTGACTGATTCTTCATTTTTCTTCAATAGTTCATATTTGAAAATAGTATTATCATCTTGACTTCCTATGTCTATTACATCTATAGGTCGTGTGTCTATCCAGACATTATTGGAATCATAGACATTCTTTCTTTTATGACTCTGTGGTAGTCCTAGTTTGATGAGCATATCTTTTTTTCCAATCTGGAGTTTTTTCCATTCTATTTTGAAATTAGCTAAAGTGGGGATCTGACCCGTTAGAGATAGATCTGCTAATTGCTTTTTAAACCATTCAGATGTGACAAAATCTTTAGCTGGACCTTTGTGTTTAATAATTTGTCTATCATCTTCTATGTCTAACATATAACTTTTAGGTGCTAAGAAGATTCCTCTCTGGACATGGTATTCGAGTTTAAACTTACCCAATTCAATGGAAGAGATCAAATCGTCAGGAAGAGGACTTCCTAGAACTATTGAGTCAGTATCAGTATAGTAACAGTCAGGTCTGGAAATGTATGGGTACATATGAATACGAGCACATGCAGTGATAGCAGCAGCCAATTGAACAGCCGATATCTTAGGAGCTTTCCAGTCATCGTCGTCAGCAAAGCTACTATTGCTAATGTAATTGACCATATAATAATGATCGGTAAGCTTCTCTGCAGATTGAAAATTATCCATCTTCATCAATTCTTCATATTTCTTTTGATTGCAGATCTCTGTTACTGTACTTTCAGGATTCATACCAAATCTACTATATATGGAGTTCATTAGAATCTTATAAATATATGTCATAGCTTCATCATCAGATTTCTTGGCTTCTAGTATGCTTTCATAAAGGTTTGAGATTAAGCCTTCGAAAGGACTTGACTTCTTCTCAAACAAATAACCCCTAAGAGGAATTACATGGTAACCTAAATCGCGTGCAAACTTCAACTCTTCGCTATAAAAGACTCCAATGAATTTACCTGTAGGAAAGAGTAAAGTACCAGATTGATCCTTATAGGGCAAGAATGGACGCGATATATTAGTAGGACATATTACATAGGCCTCAATAAAGCCAAACAAGCTATCCAATCCAACGCGCTCCAAATTATCCTTCCAGACAGGTATACCACAAGGCATAGGATAGGATTTCATAATATGAGGATATAATGAGTTCACATCATAATAGTAAAGATTCTCACCATAGGGCTTATAGACATCAACATGACCCCCATAATAGCCATGCCTAATAAAAGTGTCTTGGTTTCTTGTAGGTATATGAATATGAAAGGTCTCATCATCAAAATAATTCTGACGAAAGATTTTCAAGGCAAGCGATGATAATGTCATCACATCCTCGACATCAATACGGTATTTAGACCAATTAATCTCTTGAGACTTCAACATCACACCACCTAAGATAAGGATATCTTGGCGAAGATAGTTTATCAAATCCACACTATTCAACAGAAGATTAGACATAGACAAATCCGCATGTGGGATAGAACCTTTGGATCCTAATTCAGGGCATAATGTCTTTCCCAATGTTTCAAGAGAGCTAGGCAGTAATGTGCAAGAATCTCTGAAACGAAATAATAACTTATCGCCAAGATAAACTTTCAACTCGACTACTTGTTGCTGTACTACTAACCATGTTTTTATTATTGATTATATTAGCCTGTGTTCGAAGAGTGCTATCTAGCCGGTCCACCAATGTAGATACCCTCACAACCGAGGACTCTTGAATACAGTTGTACAACAACCCTAGGACATATATAATGATAGCCTCCAGCGTATATTGACCAAACTGATCTATATTACTATTATAAATATCTTTAGGTAGGTATTTATATAAATAAGATTTAGCGCTTATAAGATCCTTTCCTACTAATAGTTTGATTAAGTTTGGAGTCTCATTAAATATACTATATTCATCGAAATTACTAGTTATATCTTCAATCCTCTTCTGTAACTCATATAATTCATTTTCCGATAGATCCATAGTCTGATTTTTGCTTTTATCCATCTTGTACTCATTCAATAATTTAATAACTTTGATATTAAACCTTGAAGGATCTTCTTTCTCTATGCTTTTAGCTTCTATATCCCTGTATAAATCATCCCAAAACTCATTAATGATAGTCTGACTATAATATCTTAAAATTCCATACCTCATATTCGACAACTTTAATATAGTCTCTCTTAAATTTTGCCTTTTATGGGCTAAGGCGTTGCCCTTACGATCGGTGATGATAATCATGATGTATTTATTTTTTATTTCCTCTATTGAAGGCTGGCTCCGGGCAGGTTCGGATCATCTACAATACACGGCTCTACGCAGGAGCGGGACAGTCTTATTCCCCTAAAGGGTGGCAAAAATTTAGGGGAATAAGACTGTCCCGCTCCTGCGTAGAGCCATGTATTGTAGGTGATCCGAACCTGCCCGGAGCCAGCCTTCAATAGAGGAAATAAAAAATAAATACATCATGATTATCATCACCGATCGTAAGGGCAACGCCTTAGCCCATAAAAGGCAAAATTTAAGAGAGACTATATTCGTGAGTATTAGGTTATGGAATCGTGCGTCTGGTATGATGTTGTATGAAAGGGCCTATGCTACTAAGAGGTTTGATTCTTCTTTAACCCATTATTCTTTATATGGTTATTGGCAATGTTTAAAAAGTCATATTGATTATGTTAGATGGAAACTTCTTTATCTTGGATCTATCTATGCTTCTATTAGTTTAGTAGATCCATACCCTAGAACTATTGATTTTGAAGTTATAACATTAGCCTTAATACAGTTGGTCGAACAGTACGCTTACAATATTGATTCTGAGTATGTTAAATTTATAATTGGATATACTATGCAAGTACCAGCATCCTATGATATATCCTTTACTTTAGGTAATGCTATTCCATTGTGTGATCCTGTAGGTAATAGACTTCACAAAAAGAGGATATATGATATGATTGAACAACTTGTTAGGTTAAATGGTGAGAAATATAATGATCCTATGATTAAAGGTGTCTTTATTCGTATCTATTATGAATCTAAGGATTCCCTTAAATCATTAGACTTTCCTAATATATCAAATATTCTTGGAATAATAAGCAATGTTATTGATTCTGAAATCGTAAGTGTTAATCTACCCGAAGTCAAATCACTGATGTATAAACAAACTCGTATTCCCTCTAAAATAAGCGCTATCAAAGGTCATCAAAAAGAACGACGATGACTGGAAAGCTCCTAAGATGTCGGCTGTTCAATTGGCTGCTGCTATCACTGCATGTGCTCGTATTCATATGTACCCATACATTTCCAGACCTGACTGTTACTATACTGATACTGACTCAATAGTTCTAGGAAGTCCTCTTCCTGACGATTTGATCTCTTCCATTGAATTGGGTAAGTTTAAACTCGAATACCATGTCCAGAGAGGAATCTTCTTAGCACCTAAAAGTTATATGTTAGACATAGAAGATGATAGACAAATTATTAAACACAAAGGTCCAGCTAAAGATTTAGTCACATCTGAATGGTTTAAAAAGCAATTAGCAGATCTATCTCTAATGGGTCAGATCCCCACTTTAGCTAATTTCAGAATAGAATGGAAAAAACTCCAGATTGGAAAAAAAGATATGCTCATCAAACTAGGACTACCACAGAGTCATAAAAGAAAGAATGTCTATGATTCCAATAATGTCTGGATAGACACACAACCTATAGATGTAATAGACATAGGAAGTCAAGATGCTAATACTATTTTCAAATATGAACTATTGAAGAAAAATGAAGAATCAGTCAGTCAGTCCACTACTGAAGGTCAAAAGACCACTACTCTTAAACCCACTTTCTACAAAACCAAGGATAAGGCTAAGAAGGACAATGACAATAGCTCACCCTATAGACCAAAACCAGATGAATAAGAGCAACAACTTGAGTGGGCCCTTCCATACCTCCCTACTCTCCGGTTCATCCGTCAGGCCGGTCCATTTTAACACCATACTCTATTCTAAGACACAAGATAACCAGACAAATCATAAGCACTCTCATAGACCTGATTTATCATTACATCTCTATGATACTTTCAGGCCTTTCCCATTGTAGATGCTCCTCCGTATTAATATAGAGCTTACCTTGACAAGGTCTAAGAACTCTACCACCCCGGGTGCCTGAACGTACTTTAGCAACCAAACCCCATGCTGGAAGTACGATGTGTAACTGCAAAATCCCATTAAATTTTAATACAGTTTTCTTATCAGTAAATCCAAGGATTGCGGTATTCAGGCATCTAGCCCAAAAACAGTTTAATCCTGATTTATTTATAGTATCATAAATGAAATTATCAAGATGCTCTAAATACAAGTCCATCAGTACAAAATATAGCAAGCCTATACCTTTAGTTGGTTTCCTTTTAGTTTGAACGAATCCTAAGATTCTATCAACCTGATCACCATTTACCTGTAGTTTATTGATAAAGGAATCAACCAATCTTTTTATAACTGGATTCTGTAACAAAGCATCAACTTTTTGCATAAGTATCCTTTTGTCCATATATGATGTACCTGGTGTCAATTCATAATGCTTAAAAGATCCTAGTGTGATTGATGCTTTATTTGCTATTAAGTTATCCATAAATTGAAAACGTATGTAATTAGGATGGAATTTCTTTATATCTGGGGTTTGTTCCCTATTTTCGTCATCCTTGATATCCATATTCTTCTTTTTCATGTAAAGGAAGTGTGCCAACAACGATTGAATCAATGGTTCCATTATAGGATCATATAGCATATCATTTTCAATATCATTGTTATTGAAATCAGTCATTCGAGCGGGTGAATGATTTTGTCCTCCGCCGGGATCGGTTTCTCCCTTCGCGTTGTGGGGTGGGAGCCATATCAGATCATCCTTTCTTTAAGAACCTTTCCTTTTCGACATTTCGGTAGGAGATTGGTCCCTCCCAACCTCATCTTGGGCTGGTCACCCAACTGCTGAAGCAGGTTTGAGTCTTCCTTCATTCCGAGGGGCGGGGGGCGTGCACTCCCCTACTCCTTTGATAGTTTGTCGAGCACTCCTGGAACCACCAGGCAGCACCACTGACCAATAGGTGGTTGGTTATAGGTGGGGCAGGTGGGAAAGAAGTTTGGGGAACGACAGAGAGAACGATCAGCAAATGGATGGAAGAATCAGATGCTTTAGGGGGAGGGTTCCAACAGACAGCCTTTGGAGAGAGGCACACGGGACTACAAGCTCGATTCAAAGGTGGTCCATCCATGACTCCCCTGGATTAGATCATGCATTCACTTCGTTATTCGCTCACCCACGATCCCCAAACCCCGGAATGGAAGGGCCACACGGATCCATCTACCCATGACTCTCCATTCCGCAACCCCGATGTATCCGTTTCCTCCTCCATGGCCTTCTGTCTGTCTCTGATTCGGAGGAAAAGGTCGTTGAGAGGTTGATCAGAGAGAATAGGTGGTGCAGTGGTTTCTTGTCTCAAAAAGGCCTCTGACCGGAAATCGTTTTTCCACGAACTGTCGTTAGTTGCTCTACCCGCCCGGCCACCACCTAATAGCCGCCCGCCCAAAAAGCAAAAGAAGACGCGTGTCTTCATCTTTTTTCCTATCTGGTTGAGGTCCGTCTCTGGGTTGTGTATGGATCTGAGATCCGGAAATTCCTGTAGGAACGGCCGAATCAATGACGGCATCGATCAATGTCCGAAGGCCTCACTCGATGAAGGCTCTATCCGCTTCTTCTTTTTTTTTCCTATTCGTTCGAAGGTCAGTCGACCTTGAAGGCCTTTAAGGGACGACTTGGCATCGATTAATTAGGCAGGTAATGGATTTAGGAAGAGGCGGTAATTAGTCTCTCTTTGTTAGTAGTCTTTTTGAGAGGTACCGTGAGGCTGATCTCAACCTGGATATGTCTTGTCTCTTTGGCCCCTGAGTCCAAATTTGTCAATCTCTGTTTTAATTAGTGAAACTGGCAAAAGGGAGGAAGTTCAGGCCGAAGTGTGACTCGATCAGTCAAAGGAGCGTATGGCCCCTCGAGCAAGGGGGTACGAGCGTCATTCTCGAGCGTCGCGGATACGAGCGGCAGTACTGAATCGATCAAATAACGAGCGCCTGAATGAGCTTCTGAGTCGAACATAAAGGCCGATACGAGTGCCTGACAGAATCGAGCATGAAGTAGGAGCTCCTGAATCAGTAGGAGCTCGAGTCAAGGGTACCCTCGAGCAGGGTACAAGCATAGTGCTTGATCCTTGGATCATGAAAAGTGTACGTCATCCGATCACTCGAGCACTGGACGATACGAACACGAGATGGAAAGCGAGCGTATGGACATGGAAGCGAGTGCATAGGCAGAAGCGAGCGTATGGACAGGTCATCGATAACATAGCCTTGAGCGAGCTGTCTTGCTTGCCGGCTTGATTGAGAATCTTTCGCTTATCAGTATACCTTATAAGCTCACATTGGCTTGTAGCCTTTCTGTTGAGAACCCGTCAAGCACGGAATTGGTCATTCGTTGAGTAGTGGTGGCATTCACCCCAGCTGGAAAAGTGCTTTTAGGTTCTTAGTAGCAGCCGACGACCTTTTCTTCTTTTACTTCACATAGCTTTTCGTTTCCTTGATAGCTGGAAGTTCTCCAAAAGTATGAAAAGCTGGAGGACTTTGTACCATCCATTCCGGTGTGGTTGGATTCTGTTCAACAGCCCAAGGACTTGGAGCACATCTTTTGTTGTTTCCACTGCTTGAAGTGATTGTGACGACCACGAAGAAACGACGAATCCCAACTACTGATATATAAGGGCCAAAACTGCTAAGGGCATTCCATCCTGCGTAAGCATCCGGATAATCTGGAATGCGACGTGGCATAGCCGAAAGCCCTAAGAAATGCATAGGAAAGAAGGTCAGATTCACCCCAAAAAAAGTGATCCAAAAATGGATTTGACCTAAGGTTTCAGGGTATGTCCGACCAGAGATTTTACCCACCCAATAGTGAAATCCTGCAAATAAAGCAAAAACGGCTCCCATAGAAAGTACATAATGGAAATGTGCAACCGCATAATAAGTATCATGTAGAGCAAATGTCTAGCCCAGAATTTGCCAGGACTATTCCAGTGAGTCCTCCTATGGTGAACAAAAAGATGGACCCTACAGCAAATAACATGGTTGTTTTGTATTATATCGAACCTCCCCACATGGTAGCGATCCAACTAAAGATTTTGATTCCAATGGGGACTGCTATGATCATAGTAGCTGCGGTAAAGTAGGCACGCGTATCAATGTCTAAGCCCACTGTAAACATATGATGAGCCCGAACAAGAGATCCAGGAACACCTATACTGATCATGGCATAAACCATGCCTAGATACCCGAAGACCGGTTTTCCCGAAAAAGTTGATACGATATGACTGATGATACCGAATCCAGGCAGAATGGGAATATACACCTCTGGATGACCGAAGAACCGAAAGAGATGCTGGTATAATATGGGGTCTTCCCCTCCAGCGGGATCAGAAAATGTTGTATTAAAGTTGCGATCGGTTAATAACATGGTAATTGCCCTCGCCAGTACCGGAAGTGATAATAAAAGTAGGAATGTTGTCACTAGAACGGACCACACAAAGAGGGGTGATCTATGCATAGTCATTCCAGGTCCGCGCATGTTGGAGATAGTTGTTATAAAATTAATAGAACCTAAAATGGATGAAACACCTGATAGATGAAGGCTAGAAATTGCTAAATCAACTGCTCCTCCTCCATGGCTGGTAATACCACTTAAGGGCGGATAGACCGTCCACTTAGTGCCGCTACCCGCTTCTACTAAGGCTGGGCTTAATAGGAGCAAGAGACTTGGTGGCAACAACCGTAATGAAATATTATTTAATCGTGGAAATTGTTGAAAGTAGAAAGTTTGGCTTTAAATGTGGTAGTTAGTTGAATATTTAAAAGTTAGGGTTCTCTTATGTCATTTCAATATTTTATGTGTCCTCCGTTTGTAACTGTTACAGCCGTGCCCTAATCTCTATTTTAGTAGAGATTAGTGTATGAGATTGAGTAAGAAGTTTTACCGCCTCTCTCTCTCTCTTTCTTTCTCTCGTTCTCCCCTTCCCTATTACGCAACATGGTATCAGAGCCACGACTCAAGCTGCTGGCGTGATCGGCTCAAGCTGCAGGCGTGATCGACTCAAGCTGCTGGCATCATCGACTCTGTGTTCTGGCGTGATCGTTTCTTGCCCATCTTGCATACGAGAATATCTCAGACTTACGAGAACACCTCAAGCTGTTGCTGGAGTAATCTCTAACTTATCTCATATTCTCTGCTGTGTAGAGGAGGACCTGATCTCGCCTATGTGGAAGGCGTGATCAGATCCTCACGTGGAGTATTTGGATATTTTTTTATGTGCTGGTCATGGATACTGTTTAGAGTGTTGAACGTTTAAGTGTTGAAGAAACGTTGATATGCTGTCTGTAGTTGTGGTTTGAGGGATGATCAGAAATTCTGGTGAAGCAAAATAGATGCAGAATTTATCTACGCAAGATGTGGAATGTTAGAAGCAGCGGCAGACTTCATTTATAAGTTCTGTTTTCCAGCAAGTTTATTCCCTGTCGTTTCCTGTGTAGTTTCAGCAAATTTTCTTTCCAGCAAGTTGTCCGTTTTCTCCTTTTTCCTTGCTGTTTTGGGGGTTGTTGAAAGAGGCTGCGTGACTGTTCTTTGTTATGTTCCTGAAGGCTGCGTGAAATTGCTGCATATATATATATTTCATTTTGGTCGTCCCATTCTTGCTGTGATTTATGATGGCTGAGAACCAAAGATTGGAGGGTGGTAATGATCATAAAGGAGTTGGAAATCCCTTTTCCTATGGATCTACAGTTAAATTAGATGGACACAACTATGAGTTGTGGTCTAGATCCTTTATGTTGTCAGTAAAAGGACATCGAAAGAGACACATTATTGAAGAGGATGAACCTCTTAACAAGACAGGCAAGTACATAACCTGGGAAGAGGACGACAGCATGGTTATGTCTTGGATTATGAATAGTGTCCAACCCCAAATTGCTTCTACTATTACTTACTATACTACTGCGAAGGAGATGTGGGACTTCCTTAGACAGACATATTCTCAAGATAAGAATGTAAGTAAAATCCTTCAAATTGAAGAAGAGTTGCACAACCTCCGACAGGGAAATCAAGATTTATCTCAATACTTTGCAACAGTGAAAGCTACTTATGAACGTCTGAAATTTTTGCGTCCTCCTTGCAAATCGTGTTATAAGTCACATTTTGAACCTACTATGGTTGCGAAGTTTCTTGCTGGTCTCTCCCCTGAGTATGCTTCTGCTAAGGATCAAATGCTCACTGGAAGTGAAATTCCTGAGCTCTCTGATGCATACAACAGACTTAGCCGTCTTGCTGTTAGCCTGTCTCAACCAACTGGTGTGACGCCTACCTCTGCTTCTGCTCTTGCTGTGGGGGGTGGTCGCGGTCATAGCTCCACCTATAGTGCCAGAGGAAGAGGTATAGGTCGTGGAACTGGGGGCCGTGGGAGGTTCCAATGTACCTATTGTGGAAAGATTGGACACTTAGAGGATCACTGTTGGGATAAACATGGTCGCCCATCCTCTTTGTCGCAAGGAAGAAATATAGTCATCAAACAGGGCAAGAGTCCTACTCACTTATCTATGGGTTCTGCACAGACTGCCACTCCTACAGTGGAGGACGCTTCGTCTAGTATAGCGCCAGAGACAGTTACAGTCAGCATTGATAGAGTTGAGTACGAGCAATTTTTAGCGCACAAAGCCTCACAGGCTTCAGCTTCTACAGCGTTGACCGATCGAGCCATCTCAGCGGGTCCTTCCACATCTGACTCAGGTACTTTGTGGATTATTGATTCAGGAGCATCGAGACATTTCTGCAGTAGCCCTGGGTGGTTTACTACTCTACATAAATTTCCTCAGCCACGTCATGTCAAAATTGCAGATGGTAGACTGTCACCCGTATTGGGCTATGGAAATGTGAAACTTTCTCAGTCTATGACTATTTCACATGTTTTATATGCTCCTGACTTTCCATCTCATTTACTCTCGGTTAAACAGTTGACTACTGATTTACACTGTCGTGTTATTTTTGACCCTGGTTCATGCTCATTTCAGGACTTGCAAACTGGGAAGACGATTGGTGGCGGCTATGAGAAAGGGGGAGTCTACATCCTCTCGGCTCCAATGGGTCTTGCAGCTACCGCGTCTACATCAGAGTCTACAATCTTCCAGTGGCATCTCCGGCTTGGTCACCCTTCAGCACCCAAGCTTCGTTCTCTCCTGCCTAAACTTTCAGTTCCAGAGTCTTTCCAGTGTGAGGCATGTCAACTTGGCAAGCACACACGTAGTAGTTTTCCTTCGAGTCTTAGTCCTTCAAGTCAAGGGTTATTTGATCTTCTTCATGTTGATGTGTGGGGGCCTAGCAGGGTTGCTAGCCGAGATAGGTTTATGTACTTTCTTGTCGTTGTTGATGATTATTCTCGAGTCAGTTGGGTATTCCTGTTGAAGGAAAGGTCTGAAGTAATTTGTATTCTCAAAAACTTGATTATTGAAATAAAGACTCAATTTAGTTCTGTGGTTAAGTGTATTCGCACTGATAATGCTCTTGAGTTCAAATCATCTATCTTAATGACCTTTTATGCTGAAAATGGTATCTCTCCCCAATTTACATGTCCTCATACCTCACAACAGAATGGAGTTGCCGAACGAAAACATCGGCAACTTCTAACTGTTGCTCGAACCCTAATGCTTCATAATCACGTACCTGCATACTTATGGGGTGATGCCATTCTCATGTCTTGTTACCTGACCAATCGTTTGCCATCATCCTCCATTGACAACAAAGTACCTATTAAACTTGTTTATCCCAATCGAAGCTTGTTTTCCGTTGCACCAAAAGTTTTTGGTTGTACCTGTTTTGTTCATATTCTTGGGCCTAAACGTGATAAACTTGCTGCTCAAGCCATTAAGTGTGTGTTCATTGGCTACCCCCGAAACCAAAAAGGGTACAAGTGCTTTGATCCGGTAACTCACAAAGAGTATATCAGTGCGGATGTCACTTTTTTCGAGGAGCGGTCTTACTTTAATCCTCTTACCTCTACATCATCTGAAATGCCATGTCCTATCCCTTTACCTATCCCACCTATCCCGTTGCAATCCTTTCCATCTCCTACGCTGACTATGAATAGGTTTCAGGATCCTCCATTGGTCTACACTCGGCGACAGGACCCCTCTCATGGTCGACCATCAGACTCTTCTCAAGATGTGAGCTCCACTGAAGTAAGTATACCTGATGTTGTTCCTTCAAATGACTTGCCTATAGCCCTGCGCAAAGGCAAGAGACAGTGTACCATGCATCCTATCTCTCACTTTGTTTCCACTGCCCATCTTGATGATAACTTACAATAGTTTCTTAAGGCTATGGCAGTTCATACAGTCCCAACTAGTCATCAACAGGCCTTACTCGATTGTAAATGGCGAACAGCTATGCAAGATGAGATGGATGCCCTCGTACAGCGTGGTACCTGGGAGTTGGTCGATCCACCTGACGACTGTGACATTGTTGGCGCCAAATGGGTATTTACAGTCAAATATCATTCTGATGGATCATTAGAGCGATACAAGGCTCGATTAGTGGCTAAAGGTTACACTCAGACATACGGGGTTGACTTCTTTGAGACGTTCTCTCCAGTGGCAAGATTGGGCACTATTTGTCTTATTATTTCAGTTGCGGTTCACTCGGATTGGCCTATGTATCAGCTTGATGTGAAGAATGCCTTTTTGTATGGTGATCTTGAGGAGACCGTGTATATGCAACAACCTCCAGGGTTCGAGAAACAGGGGGAGTGTAGTAAAGTGTGTCGGTTGAAGAAGGCTATCTATGGACTTAAACAAAGTCCCAGGGCATAGTTCCACAAATTATCAGAGGTAGTTTCACAGTGTGGATTTGAACGATCTCCTTTGGATCATTCTCTATTCATCAAGAAGACCTCTACAGGTATTGTTGTCATGATAGTATATGTTGATGACATTATTCTGACAGGTGATTGTGGTCAAGAAATATCTGCTACTAAGGCCTTCCTTCAAAAACATTTTGTCACGAAGGATCTTGGTCACTTGAGATATTTTCTTGGAATTGAAGTTGTGGAGAACAAAGAAGGTGTAGCATTGTCTCAAAGGAAGTATGTCCTTGATCTTCTGCAAGACACAGGGATGCTAGGGACCAAGCCGACTAATCTCCCGATGAATCCTCGTATTCATCTTCATGATGATCAATCAGAACTAGTAGATTCCCGATCTTACAGGTCTCTTATTGGAAAACTGCTTTATGTTACTGTAACAAGACCAGATATTAGCTTTGCTGTTGGAAAATTAAGTCAGTTTATGGAAAAACCTAGAAAAGTCCACTGGGATGCGGCGTTGATGGTGTTGAAATATCTAAAATCTTCCCCAGGCAGAGGTCTCTTCTTTAAGAAAGGTGAATATCTAGATGTTGTTGCTTACAGTGATGCTGACTATGCAGGGTCTGTTGATGATAGAAGGTCAACAACTGGCTTCTGTGTCTTTGTTGGGGGTAATCTCATATCATGGAGAAGCAAGAAACAAAATGTGGTCTCTAGATCAAGTGCAGAATCTGAATATAGAGCAATGGCTCAAACAGCTACTGAGATGACGTGGATTAAATCTATGCTTACGAATATGAGTATTCATGTTCCTCTTCCTATGAGAATGTATTGTGATAACAAGGCTGCTACTTATATTGCAAACAATCCAGTATTTCATGAAAGAACTAAGCACATTGAGGTGGATTGTCATTACATTCGTGATCTTATAAAAGAAGGTGTAGTGTCTACAGTTCATGTAGCTTCTGAAGACCAAGCCGCAGATATGTTTACGAAAGCTCTTCCGATTGGTGATTTCTCTAGATGTTGTGACAAGCTGAGCATGGTTGACATCTATGCTCCAGCTTGAGGGGGAGTGTTGAAAGTAGAAAGTTTGGCTTTAAATGTGGTAGTTAGTTGAATATTTAAAAGTTAGGGTTCTCTTATGTCATTTCAATATTTTATGTGTCCTCCGTTTGTAACTGTTACAGCCGTGCCCTAATCTCTCTTTTAGTAGAGATTAGTGTACGAGATTGAGTAAGAAGTTTTACCGCCTCTCTCTCTCTCTTTCTTTCTCTCGTTCTCCCCTTCCCTATTACGCAACAGAAATGCCATGTCAGGTGCACCTATAAGAATCGGAATAGACCAATTACCAGATCCACCTATCATCGCCGGCATAACAAAAAAAAAGATCATTAAAAAAGCGTGAGCCGTTATTAAAACATTATAAAGTTGATGATTCCCACAAAGAATTTGATCCCCGGGTCGTGCTAATTCCATACGACTCAGTAGGGAGAATCATGTGCCCATCACTCCAGCAATGGCACCGAAGATTAAATATGGAGTCCCTATATCCTTGTGGTTAGTGGAGAAAAGCCATCGGACCGGATTTGTCATAAAATTGAGATTATGTCGTTTCCTTCCTTATCAGAGAGGGGCCCCGCAGCGGAGCGGGGCTTCTGTGAAAGGGGGGAGTGAGGGTGGTTCTGAAAGGGCGAAGGTCCAGAAAGCCCTACAAAATGGGGAAGGGGATCTTTCCCCTTTTCCTCTCACCCGCCCCCCCTTCTGTCTTCCATGGCGGGCAAAAAAAGCCCCCCCGGTGAATGAAGTCAGGTGCAGGAAAAGGTAAACGCAAGGAAGGACCTGACTTCAAAGCGTCATCAGGGGTTTGCCCTTATCCGAACGGGTCTTGCAAGAAAATAGGATTTCATATTGAGCTCCAAATATACGCTATTGGGATGGGTAGGCTCCGCCGCTTCCCCCCCTCAGAACCGCACGTGCGAGTTCCCCCACATACGGCTCAAGTGACTGGCGAAGCCCTTTCCTTCGCGCTTGGTAAGCACTTCGTTGTAGCCAAGCTGACTGCTGGCCTATCGGCTAGAGCCAAGCTTCGACCGCGACTGCTCGTCGCTTCTAGCTTTTCTTCTACGACTCGCTTCTACCGCTTTCGCGGTCAGCAAGCTACCTGGACCCTTTTTTTCTTGCTTTTGTTTGGCTCCATCCGTTACGCTATCACTACCCAAGTGCTCACCCTTTTGAGAAAGAAATGCAGAAAGGGAGCCGTCAGGCTTCCAAGCGCTAGCGAAGGGTAAGGGAAAGCGAAATTCTGCCAGACAGACCGACCAGGGATCATGTTATTGGCCTCCTTGGTTCGCTGACGCTGACTCTCACTCTCCGCCTATAGGCTACAGGGGTTGCGACGCAACGATGATGAGGTCAGGCTTGCTTTGCGATTGACCAAGCACTGCTACTCCATACTGGATTCGTAGCCACGCGGAGTGCCTGGCCGCCTTCTTCCGTCACCCGAGATCCAAGTCAGCATCGGCAAAAATCTCTTTCTTCCTCGCGGCCTCAAGCACAAGCGGAATGAGCAAAGCGACTTTCCTCGAGGCTCTTCGGGGCTATATGAACTATATATGAACTATAGAAAGTTCTTGATTCACCTTGAGTCAGTCAAGAACTTTC
This sequence comes from Nymphaea colorata, assembly GCF_008831285.2. Classification (NCBI taxonomy): domain Eukaryota; kingdom Viridiplantae; phylum Streptophyta; class Magnoliopsida; order Nymphaeales; family Nymphaeaceae; genus Nymphaea; species Nymphaea colorata. Next base: position 9,683,692 of record NC_045141.1, read on the forward strand.
TATAGTAATCTAACTATAGAAAGAGTTCAGGTGATTTTGCTCGTATAGCAAAGCGAGGCTTGCTCGTTCTGCTCCACTCGCCAGAGGGCAAAGCTCATTGGCCGGCTTGGAAGCAAGCTACCGAAGGCTTCTGGCGACTCGCTTCTACGCCCGGCCCACCGCCTATCGTTGGAAGCCGTCAGGCTCCCTGTCGCCTATCTCACCTGGAACTTGGAAGTGAAGGGTGAGCCTTCGCTTTTTGGATCGTCTTCTGCCCAATGTGGTACCCTCCCGTTTGTTTTGTGGTTCCCATTGCATTGGGTTTACCTTGTTCACAGGTTGACCCCATGGCAGCAAGAAAAGGCGATCTGGTGCTATACTCCGGTGATCTCTTGCCCACCGAGGCATGAAAACTCCCATCGTGTCCCAGATCACATTCCGTGAATCGAAAGGGGAAGCCATCCATCTTCTCATGGATGCGGTGCGGTTTGACGAAGCGTCTAAGCACAGTTCACTCGCGTTGATCAAGTCTTGCCACCACTCCTGAAGGGAACCGGAGGTTTCCTTCTTGCATTCTTTCCCACGCTTCATACATACCCCCTCTTTTTCATTAAGGTCAAGGGCCAGGCGCATGGTGGGGTAGGAGCATATCGTCGGCAATCTTTTTGGCCTAACCAATCAGTCTGATGTCCTCCGAGTCGCACGGCGTTTTAACTGAAAGAACTTCTTGCGCAATTCATGTGTTTCTGTTTTGATGACCAGCAATTGTTTCTTTCTTTCCATTTCAAATTGTTCTCTGGACTTTTTATCAATATGAGGTGATCGTAACACAATATATTTGACTCGTGATTCAGGCAATCCAATGTTTCGTGTGTAACGCGGAAGCCCCCCAAAAGGGTTTTCCTAGAATTTCTTCTCAAAAGATCGAATCACTATGCGTATCTTGGTTGTCATTAGAAAGGGTGGTCTTTTTGTTTTTTGGCTGACTCCTCTTCCTGTTCTATGGCTGAGAGGCATCCAGCAGTGCCACGCCGGTGTTTTCTCATAAGGTCCCCTGAAAAAAGCTCTTTCAAAGAAAGGCTCACTGACTTTCTTTCTCAAGAGTAGAATGGTCAACGGGGCCAAGAAGAAATCCACTTTTGGTTTTCCTGAGAGGTTCTTTTGTAGTCAGAAGCCCAGAGGAAATCTTCTTCTGAAGTCACTCATCCATTTTTGTCTCTAGAAAAGCCATCAGAAACGTGGGATCGCCATCCATGTTCAGATCAAAAGACAGAGACTGTCTGTCTATCCCGTCGGTCTGTCGTGTGTCCTATGTTCTATAGTCTCAGGAGTGTGTGATCTTCTCTCGAAGGGTTCTACCATTTTCCAGTGTCACTTCGTGAGAGTTGGCCACATCTTCCATTCACCATGGACCGACCTCAAAAGAGTCATCATTCCAGATCCACATCCTAATCGAAACCTTCATCGCAAGCTGCGACGACGGGAGGAATGGGAAGACCGAAGAAGCTCCGGATAGTTGATCCATATTGAAACCTTCTCTCTGGAACAATCAATGGAGGGCACTGACTGACTGTATCAATAATCACTCAGTGAGCTCGCCAATAGCGCTTCGCTTGGCATGCAAGGCGGCTCAAGCGCCAGGTAGACGCGCGCGGGCGAAGGAGATGCATTTCAGGTACTGGTGGTACTGGACAAGCTCTCCGTCCATAATCTCTTTCTTCTTTCTGAGAAAAGTTCCATGACGACTAGGATCAAGAATTTCACTTCGAATTCCAGACCTCAACATCCTGCTGCTCATGGTGTTTCACGATCGGTATTGGAAATGAACGGAGAAGTGGTGGAACGTGCGGAACCGCATATTGGATCACTCCAGTGCGGCACGAAGCCGCTGACGCCAAGTCGGCTCCTATGCCGTAGCTATGCCCTGCTTGGTCCCCCGGCACGGTGGAGGTTCCGTAGCGCGTCATGAGCACCGGGCAAAGTAGGGGTGGTTGAGCAACTCAAGCGAACCGCCCTACCTTCCACACGGGACAGAAGGGAGAAGGTTGTGAAGGTGGCCTTGTTATCCACACCTTAGGTCGGATGAATGGTACCGGGTTTTCACAAGCGTTGGCGGGTCCTAGAGTGCCCGTCAAGGGCGCTAGCGCATACCCCAGGGTGATCATCACCACTTGCACCTCACATCTCGGCACAGTGGAACGTGTAACCCGCCTGCTGTCCCATTCAACTACACTAGTTCCAGTCATCCATAGCCTAACATCACGCAGCAGCGGAGGGACAACCCATCAAGCCAGCGGGGAGGATGGCACTACTGGCAAAGACCGTCTGGCGAAAATGCCGCAGGCGCAAAGCGTGGGAGGCCTGCGCCGGGGGAGCATACGGGGGAGCCCGGACGGTGTCAGAGCCAAGGGAGGCCGGGTCATTTGACGGAAATGGAAGGTTCTTGGCTTGCTTGAAAAAAGAGGACCAATAGATCAATGAATAGTGCGAGTCAACGGTACAACAGACAGCGCTGCCTACACGCGAATGACTTGCAAAGCGGCATTAGTAGTGCCAAAGCACTCGCCAGAAAGTCGCTTTGCTAAAGGCTTTGCTCGTACCTTCCATTTCATAGCGCCTCGCCTTCCGGCTTTTCGAGTGCTTTCACCACCACCACTATAAGAAGACTGCAGCTGCTTGCTCATTCGGCTACCAAGCTTTGCGTCAGGCTTTGCGCTATTGAAATTGTTTGCCTTTCTTTGCGACGCACTACAAGATTTGTGAATGAATGCTGGGCCACCTCGAATGGCGTGAGCCGCATGCGGGGAGACCCGCACGTATGGTTTTGAGGGGGATCTGGCCGAAAGACCGGCCGGCGCCCACCCGACTAGAGGCACAGAGAAATTAATAGAGTACAAAACGTATCTTCAAGCTTTACCTTATTTGGATCGTTCAGAGGGCGATCGCGGAGTCACAGAATGAAGTCCTCTGTTGATTTCGGAGGTGCTGACCCGCAGCGAGGCAGAGATGACTAAGTGACATATTCCATATGGCGACGACAACAACATGTCGTAGAAGGAGATAACTAGTGGTCGACCCAATAAGACTAACGTATCTACAACTACATCCCCGAGCGGCAGTCAAACGGGGGCGTGAATGCGAGAAGCCAGCGGAATGATCGGCCGGACAGAGGCTAGGGCTTCTTCCTTCCCACCGTGTCCTTCCTTGTGTGTCAGAGATACAAAGCGAGTGCACCGGTCGGGAACTGGGTTGATCTCTTCTATGGCAAAGCATCCGAAGCAAGACTGCACACTCACACGATCTTTGCCGAGAGATAGGAGCATTCAGTGGAACCGGTGAACTACACTTGCTTCTGGATAGATGTGTGGGACAGAGGGCTCGTGGTACCTGCTGCCCTCCCCCTTCCTCCGCTTTTAGAACCGTGTGAACGGAGAGTGGGCAGAAGGGAAGGAGGTCCTCATACGGAGTCGGAGTCACACACTTGAGCTGTGCGGGAGACAAAAAAGGGGTCGGAAGGTTCATTCAAAGACGAAGTCAGCCTTCTTTCAGGTCTGTCTTTTGTCTGAGTGATTGGAAAGAAAGGAGGGCGCCTAGATGTTCGCTTTCCCTCTCTCAAAGGGCGACCATACCTCCAAACGCCTCCAACGAGGGCTACACATATGATCAATACTCTTAGCTGGCCATCACAACTTTATGGGTACATCTACCCTCTAAATTCATTTGATTGCATCATGCCCACAGTAATACACATGAAAGATATTGCAATATTTTACACCAATCAAACATATCAATCATATCTTACAAAACTTAGGCAAACCATAGAGAGTAGTCTCTATCCGTGATTAGCTCGTAGCTGTCCTATGCAAATATCATTCTATGATGCTTTCTAGTGCACAATCGAGGTCAAGGAGATACTCGACTCAATGTCTTTCATAATCTGTCCTCAGCAGTTAATTGCTAGCATGCATATGCCATCGCGTAATAATTTAAGGACAATACACTAATTACATAATCATTCAATCACATACATACATTCATGTAGCAATAAGCACTTTTCTCACACACATCCATCACAAACATAAGATAGAATCCTACGATCCTAAAAAGCATGTGCTCTAAATTTGGCCCCCAAGTAGGGATTTGCTTGTAATGCTGCCATACCTGTCGCACGTTGCCAAAAATGCCCAAAATCGTCTCGAGTTTTGAATATTATTGCTCATGGTCTACTCGACGTGCTTGGTATACCTGCAAACATAATCAATCGATAAATTTTTTCTACTTGTTTTGCTTTACAAGCTATACAAGTATGAAACAGGATCATTGATGTGTAGGTCATTGCCCCAAGAGGGTGCCAACAAGTAGCATCGTTCCACATAGCCATCCAATAGGTTTCTTCCCAACTCTTTGAGGTTGTGACCAAACAGATTAAATTTCGAGCTTTCGATTCAACCTATCACTAATACCTTTTTCAATTGTTTTCTTAGTTGATGCGTCTTCCCAACAATTACGCTTCCCTTATACAAACTCATTGCCAACAAGTGACATAATATGCACATCAACAATAGCATACATTATGAATTCACTAAAACGGTTCTAAACCTTCTCAACAACATCAAATCTCTACCGTACTTCCTAACCACTTAAAAAATCAACCCATCATGCTAAGAAGATAACTATATACATAGATCCTCATCCCTCCAAAATAGTCCTAGACCTTCCCCAAGATAGTAAAGTCTCGAACATGCATTCTACATCATCGAATTTTGAATCTATCATGCTCAAATAATAATTATATTTGTACTAACAGAAAATGTTAGACAATTTAGGCTCGATTAGGCCTCACCCAGCTCACTCTTACAGTCCTAACTGTTGTAGAGTTCCCGACAGCCACCTCAAGCACTCGACTGATCCCCAAGTGGCTAAAATAAAATGCTATCGTCACCAACATTGCCTTCTATTTGCTGTTATGAGGGGAAAGATGTGTTCCCCAAGCTGCAATTCCAACCAGTAGCGACAATTAGAGTGAGAATGAGCGAAAGAGAACTCAAGAGGAGGGTCTGTCGCTGAAAAAGAGCCTACAGTAGTTATGAGGAATGTGGTTCAGTTGAGGGAGGTTGAAGATGAGAAAGAGAACACGAGAGATGTGAGTGAGAGGAGGCTGGCAATAAGGAGAGAGTACAAGCAGTGAGACGAGAGAGTAGCGAAGGAGAGAGAGCGTTCGGAGACAGGGAGATGAGCAAAGAGAATGCAAGAGAATCAAACAAGGGGATGAGAGCTGGCAGAGAAGAGAAGGCTCGGGTCAGAGGGAACAAACAAAAAATGGGGAGAGGGAGCAGAAAAGACAAAAGAGATGGGGAGAGAGTTCGATAGGGCTTACCCCAGTGCCATCATCCTCCACCTTTGCCAGTCCCTTAGTCGTCATTGCAGCACCCTCGTACGCCTCCTGCTTCTCTCATGATTGCACAAGCAAGAAGCGAAGACGTAGAGGAAGAGTTGACGTCGGGTACTTCACGTAGGTGGGGTTCGGGTCGGGGCCTGGATCACGACCAATCCAAACTGCAAGGCATCAAGCGTTACACATTATCTGCTGGAAACTCAGTTCATTGTAAAGACTAACAATATAGTCACATGCTATTTCCAAACGCAAAAGAAGCTATCTCCAAAGTAGGCTCGTTGGCAGGAATTCTTAGCCGACTTTGACTTTGTTTTGGAGTACAAGGTAGGAAAGACCAATGTTGTTGTTGATGTGTTGAGTCGAAAAGCTAAACTTGTAGCAACTCGGGCAGAGTCCTCTGAAGTACAACTAGAGGGTGCTCTCCTCACGCGTGTTCACGAAGGTATGCGGCAGGACATGATGACACAACACATGGTGGCCTTAGCTGAAGCAAGGAAGACTCGATGGTTCTAGCTACAAGACGGACTCCTCCTCACCAAAGGTGGATGTGTATTTATGCCAAGATGGGGGAACCATTGATGGGAGTTTTTAAAGGAGTTCATGATACCTTATGGGCTGGGCACCCTAGCCAGGAGCGCACCCTAGCTCTCCTTGAATGCGGATATTATTGGCCACAGATGTAGGATGATGTTTAGGCCTACATGAAGACATGCCTCATCTACCAGCAAGATAAGGGGTTAAACTAGAAACCTGCCAGCACTTAGAACCGTTGCCGGTTCTAGAGTGCCCATGGGAAAGCCTCTCAATGGACTTCATCGTGAGCCTACTGAAAGTAGATGGCTATAGTTCCATACTTGTTGTCGAGGATAGGTTTTCAAAGTATGCTACCTTTATCGCAACTTCAAGGGAATGTCCTGCAAAGAAGATGACAGAGTCTTTTGTGAAGAACATAGTTATGTTAAGAAATATGATTTCTTATTGTTGTTATCTCTTAATTAGGTATTATCTTGTTAAGAGCTAGTTTAGGATTAGTTAGGAATTAGTTTAGGATTTAGTTTATTTCTTTCTTTTCTCTTTATTTTTTATTTTTTATTTTTTTATTATTTCTGCCAAACTAGCCGTTGGCAGTTTCAACAGCTCTATTAAGAGTTGTTGGAACTAGCCCAACGGCTAGTTTAGCTCATCTCTTCTTATTCTCTGTTATAAATATCCTTGTAACAGTCTTTGTAAAGGATAAGTTGTGTTTTACAGCCTTTATATTGTTTATTGAATGAGTATTACTCTTCTTCACTTGGCCTTAGTGCCTTTTTGGTATTATATGTATTCTTTGTGACTGTTATAGTCACTTTTCACATGGTATCAGAGCCATTGGGCTGATTCTCAAAGCCTGTTAAAGGCTGCTGCTGAGATTTTATGTTGCTGGTTTGATTGAAGAGATTCTTTGCTGGAGGATATAATTTCTTGAAGGCCTTTTTGCTGCGGTTGCTCACCAACTGTTTGGTGAAATTTCTAGAAGAGTTTTTTCTTGACTTCCTTGGAGATTATTGTTTCAAGTATTGCTCTCATGGAAGACTCCAAAGTTTCAATTGAAGGAGGAAGCTATTATGCTCCATACAAGCTTGACGGAACCAATTATACACTATGGGCAAAATGTTTGGAAATGCATATCAAAGGAAAATATTTATGGGGCTTCATAAGAGGTACGTCTATCCCTCCCACTCTCAAGTTGACCAAAATAGAAAATGGGATTGAAAAACAACTAGATGGAGTGGAAAGACAAAATGCTATGAATGAATATTACAAAAAATTAGACGATTGGGAAGCTAAAAATTCTAGGATTAAAGAATGGATTTATGGAAGTATTGAACCTAGAATTACCCAAAATCTTATGTATTATGAAAAGGCTAGTGAAGTTTGGGAATATCTTAAGGGAATGTTCACCCAAAAAGATATGGCCTGAAAGTATCAAGCAAGGAGAGAAAAATGTTAGAGAATTTTTCATGAAAATCTCTAGTGTATGGAATGAGTTAGATCAACTAAGTCCCGAACTAGGGTTGGACTGCAAATGCCATGAGATTAGAAGAAATGAAATATATGAATTTCGGTTTTTTCAATTCCTTCAAGGGCTACGGCCCGAATTTGAACAAATAAGGTCAGCCCTTCTTTCTTCATCCTCTCCTCCACTCATTCATGAACTTCTTACAAAGCTAAGTGGAGAGGAAACTAGAATGAAACTATCCAAAGAAATGGATAAAGATAGTGTTCTTGTCTCAAAACAAGAAGAAGAAAGAGCCTTAGCCGCCTCTAGACCTGGAAACAACATCAAGTCTTTTAGACCTCCTCACTTTAAGAATCAAATTAGAGGAGAATATAAAGTTATTTGCCACTTTTGTCTTGAACCGGGTCACATAAGACCTAGTTGCCCAAAGTTGAACAATAATGAAGGACAATCGCGGAATCTTGGAGGAAATTTTCTCAAAGGAGGAACTTCATATCCACAAGGAGGGCAACACAACCGGGGAATTTCATATCCTCAAGGTGGTCATTACAACATTAGACAATTTGATCAAAGAAAGGCCGCAAATGTCACAAATGAAGGATGTGATCTATCATCTATATCCACAACATTGAATCAAATCATGACAGCCCTTCAACCCATGATCAAGGAGTCAAATTCCGAAGCACTAGCAACAACGGCATCCATCTCCAACACTCCTGGTATGTTTTCTTGGCTTTTAGATTCTGGTGCATCTTTTCATATGACACCAAATATATCATCTTTGACCAAATTTGAAAGAACAAGAAAAGAATCAAATGTTGTTACCGCCGATGGAACTTCTTTAAGAGTTAAAGGGATTGGGAATTTTGAAAAAGAATTTGGAAAACAAAAATTTTTTGTTCCAAAAGTTAGTTATGTTCCTAAACTTAATCTTAACTTACTTTCTGTGTCACAAATCTCAGATCTTGGATTTGATGTTGTTTTCTCATCAAATAAATGTTTGGTACAGGATCACCAAACCGGGAGATTGATTGGGGAAGGTTTTAGAAAAGGGGACCTTTACTACATGGACAATTTATGCATCCCCAAAGAAAAGTTTTGTCACTATGTTGAAAATGTGGACATCAATGTTTGGCACCAAAGATTAGGTCATCCAAATGTTAGAAAATTGTCTATGATGAACCCTACCAAGAATATTTGTATTGAAAATTTTAAATGTAATGATTGTATACATGGAAAAATGAAATCTTTATCTTTTGGAGAAAGGAACTTCTTCTCTTCTTTGCCTTTTGCCTTTTGACCTTGTTCATTCCGATGTATGGGGACCCTCTCCTATCATGTCAAAAGGAGGGCTATCATATTATGTGATCTTTGTTGATGACTTCACTAGGTATTGTTGGATATATTTCCTAAAATATAAATCCGAAGTTTTTGAGATATTCAAAAATTTTCACATGTTAGTACAAACACAATTCAATGCTAAATTAAAAATTTTAAGGACTGATTCCAGAGGTGAATACATTTCAAATGAGTTCGAAAGATATTTGAAAAACTATGGGATAGTCTACCAAAAATCTTGTCCAAGAACACCTCAACAAAATGGACTTTCAGAAAGAAAACATAGGCACATAATTGAAACAACAAGAACCCTTCTTATTTCCAAAAATGTGCCTAAAAACTTTTGGGCTGAAACCGCACTTGCCTCTGTTTATCTTATAAACAGAATGCCTTCAAAAGTTTTACATAATACCACTCCGTTTGAAAAATTATTCAAGTATGAACCCGATTTCAATAGACTTCGTATTTTTGGATGCAAATGTTTTGTTCTTAATGACAAGGCTTATAAGCTAAGTTCAAAAGTTATTGAATGTGCTTTTATTGGTTATTCTGAAACCCAAAAAGGCTACAAATGTTATGACTCAATTAAAGACAAGATCATTGTCTCAAGGAATGTAAGGTTTTGTGAAGATGAAAGTGGTTTTAAAAATTGTGGGGAGTCACAACACAATAATGATTATTCCTTTTTATTTAAGTTCCTTTCTCAATGTGATGATGAAATGCATGATGGTGATGATAGCAACACTGGTGGTAATGATAGTAGAATGGCCAAGGATATAATCACTTATCATAGAAGAAACCGGCAACAAGAAGTTGGTGAAGACGAACATCATGAGACCATTGATCTCCAACCAACTCAAAGTGGAGAAAACCTTAGGAGATCCACTAGAAATGTAAGACAATCCAATAGATTTGTGTCTTATGAAACTTTTACTCCATCTCATAGAGCTATAATTAATATCATTCACTCTCACTTTGAACCTTCTACTTTTAATGAAGCATCCAAATATATTGAGTGGAAGAATGCCATGTTAGAAGAATTGGATGCCTTGAGAAAAGCCCAAACTTGGGAAATACAAGAGGGAAAAAGACTATTGGATGCAAGTGGGTATACAAGGTGAAAACTAAAAGTGATGGATCCCTAGAAAGGTATAAAGCAAGGCTTGTTGCCAAAGGTTACACTCAAGAATATGGTATTGACTATGAGGAAACCTTTGCCCCTGTAGCTAGAATGACTACTGTTAGGACCCTTATTGCTTTAGCATCTGTTAAAAACTGGAATATCTATCAAATGGATGTTAAAAATGTCTTTTTAAATGGGGATCTTATGGAAGAGGTTTATATGGAAGTACCACCCGGGTTGTCTGTTCCTCAAAGGAAAGTTCTTAGACTTAAGAAGCCTCTTTATGGCCTCAAACAAGCTCCTAAAGCTTGGTTTGACCGTTTTAATTTTGTTATTTCTGATTATGGGTTTCATTCTTGCTTAACTGACACTGCCTTATTTGTTAAGTATACTACTGCAGGTATCATAATTCTTCTACTGTATGTTGATGATATGATCATTACAGGTAGTGATAAGGAAGGTATTAGAGAATGTAAGAAATTACTACAAGAAACTTTTGAAATGAAAGATTTAGGTTTTCTAACGTACTTCTTGGGTATTGAGGTTGCATATTCTACTAGAGGATATTTTTTGTCACAAACTAAGTTTGCTGCAGAGATCATTGCTAAATCAGGCATAACAGATGATAAGGTCACAGAAACTCCTGAAGCAGTAGGAAGTAAGATGAAGATTGATGATGGAGTTCCACTTGCCAATCCCACTCCTTACCGACAACTTGTGGGATCCTTGATGTACCTTAGCATCACTCGGCCTGACATTGCTCATGCAGTTCATACTGTGAATTAATTTCAACATGCTCCATCAACCGTTCATATGGGAGCTGTTCTTCGTATCATCAGATATATTAAGGAAACAATAAACAAGGGAGTATTTATGTCTTCCTCTTCCTCTTTGAACTTGATTGCTTATACTGATGCTGATTGGGGAGGAGATCCTAATGATAGACACTCAACTATTGGATTTTGTGTTTTTCTAAGAGAATCACTCATCTCATGGAAATGCAAAAAGCAACAGAAAGTCTCACTATCCTCTACTGAAGCTGAATATCGAGCCATGGCTTCTACAACTATGGAAATTGTCTGGCTTCGCCAAATGCTCCTTGATATGGGAATAAAGATAGAAGAACCCACTGATTTATGCTGCGACAACAAGAGTTCTATCTACATTGCCAAGAATCAAACATTCCATGAACGAACAAAGCATATAGAAATGGACTGTCACTATGTTCGTGAAGAATTTTTGAAGAAGACTATCAAACTTCCATATGCCTCCTCCGAGTTCCAGCTGGCTGATTTCTTCACAAAGCCTCTATGTTCTCCCAGATTCAACTTTCTTTTAGATAAACTTTCGGTGATAGCACCGTAAGTTTAAGGGGGGGTGTTAAGAAATATGATTTCTTATTGTTGTTATCTCTTAATTAGGTATTATCTTAGTTAAGAGCTAGTTTAGGATTAGTTAGGAATTAGTTTAGCATTTAGTTTATTTCTTTCTTTTCTCTTTATTTTTTATTTTTTATTTTTTATTTTTTTATTATTTCTACCAAACTAGCCGTTGGCAGTTCCAACAGCTCTATTAAGAGCTGTTGGAACTAGCCCAACGGCTAGTTTAGCTCATCTCTTCTTATTCTCTCTTATAAATATCCTTGTAACAGTCTTTGTAAAGGATAAGCTGTGTTTTACAGCCTTTATATTGTTTATTGAATGAGTATTACTTTTCTTCACTTGGCCTTAGTGCCTTTTTGGTATTATATGTATTCTTTGTGACTGTTATAGTCACTTTTCACAAGTTAAGCATTAGGGCATGCCGAAGGGCATTGTGAGTGATCATGACGCTTGCTTCACGGGAAAGTTTTGACGTTGTTAACATATCATGTATAGGGAACCGGGTCTGGATCCAGACCCGGTCCCATGGGCACGGGTACCGAGAGTGGCTTGGTACCCTAGGCGTTTTTTCCTCTTATTTAATCCCACTTATGGTGTAATTGTTGATTAAGTGAAATAACATTTTCTCTCTCCTAGGGTTGCGGTTGTGCACCTAGGTTAGAGCTTCTCCGTGGTTTTTCACCTCTCTTTGAGGTTTTCCACGTATATTGTGTGTTCCTTTTCTTTCTCTCCATCTTGGTGTGTGTTTCTACATGGTATCAGAGCCAACGCGTGAGAGATCGTTGGTGTGATAGTCGTGTTTCCGCCGTGTTTCTTTGCCACTGCTGTTTCCCCCGTTTTTTTTTTCTGCCGCTGCTGCGCCGCCGCCGTCCAGCGCTGCCAGCTGCGCCGCCACCGTCCAGCGCTGCCAGCTGCGCCGCCACCATCCAGCGCGGTTGTTCTCTGCTGCGTTGCAGCTGTTCAGCGCCGCCGCCGTCCCGCGCCACCGCTGCCCACCGCCGTCGCTCTCTTCCACACCGCCGCCATCCAGCGCCGCTGCCTCTTGTTTGTCGTCTCTGGTGCTGGGTATTCTTTCTCCTTGGTGATTGTGATGGCCGAGGAGATGTCCCTCAAGATCGATGATGCCCTAGACTCGGGCAGCAATACCAAGAGCGAGATCTTGCCCGTTCAAGTCACCTCCATCCGGCTGAACAAGGATAACTATCTCTCTTGGTCGGCTGCCCTAGAAATTGGGATAACCAGTCGTGGTCGCCTGCCCTACATTACTGGGGAGAAGCCTGCACCTTCAAAAACCGATCCGCGATGGGCTACTTGGACGTTGGAAGATAGTCAGGCTAAAGTATGAATTATTAGTTCTGTTTCTGCAGATATTCAGCCTTTGATCTTGCGTAAATCGACTGCCTACGACATGTGGACTGTGCTTGCACGGATGTATGGCCGTAAGAAGAGAGTATTGCATACGTACCAAATCAAACGTATCATCTACTCTCTTAAACAGGGTGACTTGTCTGTAGCCGCCTTCTTTGCAGCCCTAAAGACTAAGTGGGAGGAACTTGACTACCATGTGAATGATGACTGGCACTGTGGGACTGATCATGCCTTGTACTGGGACAAAGAATGGATGGATCGGACGTTTCTTTTCCTCGGAGGCTTACGCGATGAATTTGAATCCATTAGGAGCCAAATTCTTAATTGTGACGAGGTCCCCGGAATTGAAGAGGTGTATGCCCGTGTGGAATCTGAAGAACAGCGTCGACAGGTGATGCATATTGACACCAGTCAGGGGAGTTCTCTTTCAGCCTTTGTTAGTCATGTTTCTGGGATTGGACAGCGTCCTGTTCGGCGGTGTAGCCATTGCAACAAATCAGAACATTCTGTTGATTTTTGTTGGGATCTTCATCCTGAGAGGCGGCTTGTCCGGGGTCGTCCTCCTTCTAGCCGCCGGAGTCCTTCTGTGCCTGAGCCTAGTCAGAGTAGTCCGTCAAATGTTGCCAAATCTAAGCTTTCCTCCGATCAAATCAAAGAACTGCAAGCGTATATCAGCCGGCTGTCTACTACTCAGGAGGATACCTCCACGTCTGAGGGGGCTAAGTTAGCCCAAGCTCTCGTGGCTACTAGTGACCAAGGTAATTCCTCACATGGTGATTGGATTGTTGACAGTGGTGCTACGCATCATATGACAGGGGACCCTAAGATGTTCCAAGAATACAAATTGTCTTCGGGGCAGCAACGTGTATCTATGGCTGATGGTTCTTCTATCTCTGTGGCTGGAAAAGGGAGTTTGTCCTTGTTAAATAAATACTGTCTTCATAATGCTCTTCATGTTCCCAATATTCCTGTGAATTTGCTATCTGTCAGCAGTATTACTAAAGAACTGAACTGTAATCTGATCTTTTCTGCTGATAGGTGTTTTCTGCAGGACTTGGTGACGGGGCAGAAGATTAGGATTGGTTCGGCTATTGATGGACTCTACAGACTGCCTGTGCAGGTTGCTTCCGCTCTTATTTCAGCCACTAGTGGACAGTTGTCAGGCGTAGAAGACCGATCTACTATTATGCGATGGCACGAGAGGCTTGGTCATCTTCCGTTTCCATTGATTAAGAAGTTGTTTCCTAGTTTGTTTCATTCTGTTTCCATGGACTCCTTCACCTGTGAAGTGTGTCAGTTGGCCAAACATGTTAGGACCTCGTACCCTATTTCATTCAATAAAACCACTCGTCCATTTGCTTTGGTTCATTCTGATGTTTGGGGTCCTTCGGGAGTACCCACTTGTCGTGGTTTTCATTACTTTATGACCCTTATTGATGATTACTCCCGTTGTACGTTCGTGTATCTGTTGAAAGAACGTAGTGAAGTTTCCGTTATTGTCAAAAACTTTGTGGCCTTTGTTGAGACTCAGTTTCAAACGTCTGTCCAAGCTTTTCGCACCGATAATGCTAGAGAGTATGTCTCTCAATCCCTAGATGATTTCTTGAAGAGCAAGGGTATTGTTCATGAAACGTCATGTAGTTACACACCTCCCCAAAATGGCGTGGCTGAACGGAAGAATCGCCATTTGCTTGATGTTACCCGGGCCCTTCTGTTCCATCGTCAGGTTCCCAAGCGCTACTGGGGTGATGCGCTTCTCACTAGTGCCCACCTTATCAACCGTATGCCTACCCGTGTGTTGCAGGGCCATTCCCCGTACTCTATGCTTTGGCCTACTCAGAATCCCTGGCCTCTTACTCCTCGGGTGTTCGGGTGTGTCTGTTTTGTTCATGACCATAGTCCCACCCTCAAGAAACTTGATCCTCGGTCTGTCAAGGCCGTCTTCCTGGGGTATTCCTCCACTCAGAAGGGATACAAATGTGTTGATCCTACCACCTCTAAAGTCTATGTTTCCCGGGACGTCACCTTCCATGAACATGAGGCATACTTTCATGTGAATCCTCTTTAGGGGGAGTATCTAGGGCACAGTAGTGAAGAGTATTCATCAAATCAGTTGATTCAGTTTACAGATTTCTTGGATTACAAGGCCAGTGACAGTGTGGCAGACACAGTCAGATATGATAGAGACCGTCACATGGACGAGGGTCTTGTTGATAATCAGCCTACAGCCCGTGATCATTTGTTTGGCCAGGTGTACAGAAGGAAGAAGACAGATGTGATTGAAAATGTTGATGTAACCAATCCCAATCCTGTGAGCTCCCCGGATGACCCAAGTCTAATCAATGAAGAGCTTCCTATAGCCCTGCGCAAGGGCACCAGGTCTTGCACTTCTCATCCTATTCAGAGATTTGTCTCTTATGCGAAATTGAGTAAGAATTACAAATGCTTTATAACATCCTTGTCTAAGTCTGTTATTCCCAGGTGTGTGGAAGATGCTAGAGAGGATCCTAAATGGCTACAGGCCATGACAGAGGAGATGAATGCCTTGGCAAAGAATGACACTTGGGAAGTTGTGGATATTCCCAAAGGGACTCATTTAGTTGGTTCAAAGTGGGTGTTCAATGTGAAGTACAAACCAGATGGTACTGTGGAAAGGTATAAGGCTCGGCTTGTTGCAAAGAGGTTCAGCCAGAAATATGGTATTGATTATCTTGAAACCTTTGCCCTTGTTGCCAAACTGAAAACTGTGAGGGTCATATTAGCTCTTGCCGTGAAAAAGGGGTGGAGCATGGATCAACTTGATGTTAAGAATGCATTCCTGAATGGCCATCTAGAAGAAGAGGTCTATATGAGTATGCCTCCTGAATATGTTCAAAGCGGAAAATGTGTCATCTCAAGAAAGCCTTGTATGGATTAAAGCAGTCTCCTAGAGCATGGTTTGAAAGACTGAGGATAGTGATGAAGACAAATGGATACAAACAGGGAAATGGTGATCACACCCTATTCATTAAGCAGAGAGATGGCCTGGTGAGTCTTCTTCTTGTGTATGTTGATGATATGATAGTCACAGGTGACGATGAAGAAGAGAAAAAGAAGATGAAGGAGAGGTTAGCTGCTGAATTTGATCTTAAAGATTTGGGTAAACTAAGGTACTTTCTGGGGATAGAGATTGCTCGGTCAGAGACAGGGCTGGTTATGAGCCAAAGGAAATACACTCTGGATCTTCTAAAGGAGACAGGCAAACTTGGGTGCAGACCCTTTCTAACTCCAATGGAGTCTGGTACAAAGATAAGCATCAAAACTGGTAACATCCTAGATGAGGAAGGAAAAGGGCGGTATCAGAGGCTGGTTGGTAAACTCATCTATCTTACTCTTACTCGCCCTGATATTACTTATGCTGTGAATGTGTTGAATCAGTTTATGCATGCTCCTACTGATTGTCACTGGAAGAGTGCAAAAAGAGTGTTGGGGTACCTAAAGAATGACCCAGGAAGAGGATTACTCTATAGTCAGCAAGACCAACTTAATATTGAAGGATACTCTGACGCAGATTGGGCAGGATGTACTGATACTAGGAGGTCTACCACAGGGTACTGCATCTTTCTGGGGGGTAACCTGGTTGTTTGGAGAAGTAAGAGGCAGGAAGTATGCTCTAGATCCAGTGCTGAGGCTGAATACAGGGCTGTGGCTATGGGAGTTACAGAAATGTTATGGTTAAAGATTCTCCTAACAGATATTGGTGTTGAAACAGAAGAGAAGATGAGGATGTACTGCGACAACAAGTCTGCAATTAATCTTGCGAATAATCCCGTTCTGCATGACAGAACTAAACATGTGGAGATTGATCGCCACTTCATACGGGAACGCATAGATTCAAAGGAGTTGATCCTACCTTATATGAAGTCTGAAGATCAAATTGCAGATGTTCTAACCAAAGCCTTATGTACATCTCAATTCGAGAAAAATGTAAGCAAGCTTGGCATGTTTGACATGTATGCCAAGCTTGAGGGGGAGTGTTAACATATCATGTATAGGGAACTGGGTCTGGATCTAGACCCGGTCCCATGGGCACGGGTACCGAGAGTGGCTCGGTACCCTAGGTGTTTTTCCCTCTTATTTAATCCCACTTATGGTGTAATTGTTGATTAAGTGAAATAACATTTTCTCTCTCCTAGGGTTGCGGTTGTGCACCTAGGTTAGAGCTTCTCCGTGGTTTTTCACCTCTCTTTGAGGTTTTCCACGTATATTGTGTGTTCTTTTTCTTTCTCTCCATCTTGGTGTGTGTTTCTACAGACGTGAAGTACTTCGTTTGCTCATATCAAACTTGTTGTTTTCCACATGTTTCTATCCACAGATAGATGGCCAGACGGAGCATATCAATGCCTTGTTGGAAGAGTACTTGCAGCACTTCATCAGTGCAAACCAAAAAAGCTAGGTGAAGCTGCTTGATGTTACCCAATTCTGTTATAACATGTAAAAGAGAGAGTCTTCTAGACACTATTTGAAATAGCTACGAGACAACAACCGCTAATGCTGCACATTCTTACTGCTCAGGAAAAAGGAAGACCTACATTTGCCTATAATTTGTTAGAGACTAGCAGGAACAGATGGAACTCATCAAGGCATTCTTGCATAAGGCTACCAAAAAGATGAAAAAGTGGGTTGACGAAGATAGACGACCTGCCAAATTTCGAGTTAGAGTACAAGTCCTTGTAAAGCTATATCTAGACCACACAGATATCATTCGTGGGCGACACCATGCCTTAATTTGAAAGTACGAAGGGTCATTCACTATGACCAAGAGAAGTGGGAAGCTGGCGTACAAGCTAAATCTTCTGCCAGACTTCAAGGTGCATCCAGGTTTCCACATATGCAATTTGAAGCAATTCTATGCTGATGTCAAGGATCCAGAGCGGAGCCAGCCACAGCGGGAGTCAGTCCTATAAAGAGCCCCTAGAGGTAAGCATACAGCTAGAGCAAATTCTTCGACACAAGATCAACTATCTTGGAGAGCCGAAAAAATATTTGTCAAGTAAACATATGAAGAGCAACCTACCTAGAAGTATGTGTTTTGGTTGAAGTTGCGCTACTCAGAAGAAGTTTGTGCCTACACGATGCAGTTGGCGCCAAGGACGGCACATGACTTGAAGGGGGAGCTTGTTCCCCTGTGTCTGAGTCTGTATAGTCTTTTTGTTTGCTTACTAGTACTATGTGCTTATGCTTGTTCACTTGTAAGGGAGTACCCTCCCACCGGTCTAATTGTCATGTTGGGGATTCTGTATTTGGGGTGGTTGGCATTTGAATCCTTGTAAGCAGCTTCAGTCAACCCTATATAAGCAAGTTGAGATTATTTTCCTTTCTTACCTCCCTCATGATGTACAAGCTTTCCAAGAGAAATACATTGCCAGTTTTTTTTATTCACTCTCTGAGTTCTTTATACTCTTTGCTTTTCAAATGATCTCTGTGCCCCTTTCGATGGTTTAGGGTTTACGACATAAGGTGTTTGCCATGCCACACGAACTTAAGTTGTCAACTCATGACAAAAATTGTTGATTTGCTAATACCACAAAGGTGACAAAAAATGGAGAACCAGTTACTACTGATCTCAGTTGCATGCATGTGACCTTGTATATTGGAGATTTCATGACTGTCTTAATGTGTTCAACTACTAAGGGTTTGCATATGTATGAAACACTAATGAAGCAACTTAACTGTAAAAAATTGCATTAGACCAACTAAAAAATGGTGAAACTATAGATTGACAAAATTGAAATCATGCTTACGCTAATCTCATGACTAGATTTATTGTAGGTTATACTAAATTTAGGAATAGGAGTTTGCTACTAAGCAATGCTTGTGTACTTTTTTTATACCCTGATATACCACAGGTTGATGAGTTTCTATCTTGCAAAGCATTTGAACATAGAAAATATTGTCTCTCTTGGTGAACCAATCTTCAGCTTTAACTTACTTTGCTCCCCCAGCCTAGTTGCTCGTTTCTGCTATTATTATGATGAACTTTTTGCTGGGTATTTCATAACACATTCTATGTACCTCTGGGTGTGTGTCCATATTAAGAATAAACTTGAGATGTAAAACATACATTGCCATCCTTTATAAGCCTCATCCTTCTATTAGATGACATGATACCTGTTACATAAAATATTAGTGTAATAAATCATTTAAATGTTTTCACTTTTGAAGTTAATTCAATTTATTTAAAAAGAGCTTGGTTAAAGCCACTATGTGGGAGTTATAACTAGTTTCAAGGGAGTAAACTTGTGACAAATTTTCTACAACAGGATAGATTTAGTGTAGGGCCAGTTTCACAACTTTAAAGATTTATGCAATGGTCAATTGCAAGAAATTTTCAGGAGAATATTTTGACATATGTAGAGTCTGCATAAAATTTGCAAGGAACTATATGTAGTAGAACCTTGAAAGACTTAAAAGAGCACTATTTGTGGACACCTGTTCTGTAGTTCTAAATGTCTGCTTGAAACAGGAACAACTGTAGGATTTTAGAAACTAATCTATTGAACACTTTTTGTGAAACTTTCATGGGCTGGCATTCCACATTTAGTGATAATTGTGGAAAATTGTTGGGATCAATCGTAATCTGGATTGGGAGCACCAATGCCTGAAACAAGATAGTTTCTGTAAACCATAGAGATGCTGAAAGTGCATATGAACTGAAAGTTTAGCTTCAGTGCTTAGTCAAATTGCACATTTTCTTCACAAGAGTACCGAGGGTTCTTAGATGAGGTGTACATGGGTCCTCAAGGTTGAGTTCTTTGAAGTTCAGGGCTAAACATTTGAATTCTCAGGTCAAAGTCAAACTACTAAGAGGTTTATAGTAAAGTCATTACATAGTTATTAGTGAACGACTCTCAGATATCAAGGAAATTTCTTGGTGAAGTCAGTTTGGTTAATGATGTTTCCAAGGTTGATTTTTCATATGAGATTCAAATGATTTGTTTGGTGTATCATCTACATGTGTGGGGCAGCTGCTAGCTAGCCGAATCACCAAGGTTTAGCAAGAGTAGCGAGTCTCAAAACATCAGTAAGGAAAGGAAAATTTATTCTTTGATGATTTTGACTCATGTGAGCAGTTGACCAGAGGGCTTACAGTAAAGTGCTCTGTCAATTTCCCCTATAGATTAACCATGGCCAGGTGCTTAAATGGATTTCTAACTTCACAATTGGTTGTAATGCCTCTTTGGTGGGCCTTCATGATGTGTCTTGAATGTCATTCTTTTTCTGCTTTCTAGTTTGTGAGAAACAGTTGCTGATCCATCTGAACCTTAGCCAGACTTATTTTTTCAACTTTTTACAGTGCTAAATCCATTTGTGTTGCAAGAAAATGGTATTAATGTGTAAGCAAGTGCAGATACAATGGCAATATGTGCCAGATGTTGTGTACACATTCATCATACGGCACTACTCCATTATTTTGCTTTTGTATTACTGAGAATGTAATGACTGAAACATAGGAGGCTTTTGATTTAAGATAGTTTCTTATCATTTTGGTTTCTTTTTGGTTCTTAAAGTATGTAAAGAGTAAGATTCTCTTGGCATATATGATATCTTTTGGATATTCAGAATTTTCTATCATCATAATTATTCTGATTTATCCTAGTGAGTGAGATGAATCTTTAAAAATTGTATTGGGTGCTGCAATTTGTTTTTTTGTATTATTAAATAATTTGTAATTTGTATTATTTGAGTCTATGCAGTGATTAGCAATTTTGCAGGAACCAGGAACAAATAATTAACCTTTCCCAAGGCAGTTCATACAAGATTTAGTTGTGACTTTCTTAATTCCTATTGTTATGAATACAACTGTCACCAACTCATGAAGGATTTGTAAGAATCAAGATGCTATTTTCGTATTAAGATGAAATATAAAATAAATATCACTTTTAATATGCCATATATATATATATATATATATATATATATATATATATATATATATATATATATATATATATATATATATATATATATATATATATATAATGCACACACACACTTAGTTCCATGATTAAGCTGTATCTACAATGAGTTTGGTTTTCTAAAGCTCCATTCTTTGCACAGTAAGAAGTGGATAACTAGAATTTAGAAAGCATGGAAAACCTGCATTCTTTGGTCATTCAAGATAAAGTGTTGTTGTATGACAGTGAAACTAACTTCCTGATTTGAGAATGTCCCAGGCTCCCAGCCTGCATGTCTTTTGCCTCTGATGGACGTATATGCTTTTAAACTTGGGGATCAAAGGTAGCATCAGCTATCTTGGGACCAGAGCGGAGGATATGTAATTATATGTATTAAAGTCAGACTATGCTTTAGATACAGAGTTAGTTAGGTTAGAAAATAAGAGGAGGATTTGGGTATCTGTCCTTGCTTACAAGCATGGCTATGACCCATCTCACATTACATAGAGTCTTACTGTTACATAACTGGGTTGACTGTGATCATCTATTCCTACAGTCAGGGAGTGTGTGAGAGACAAGAGATGGAGATAGAGTTAAAAGGGATCCAGCATGGAGAAATAAGATAGAGAAGAAAAGTGTGTAATGATTAAATGTACACAAAATAAAAGAGTGAATGAGAAGCAAGAATATTAACAAGTCTAAGCACCGGCAAACTTTGTAACATGAAACTCATTTTTAAGATAAGAAGCAAAAGTTTTTGGCCTTAAAAGAAGTTTCCCCTAAACACTGGCTGAAAACAGATGGATTCTAATCAAATCTTGAGTACTTGAATAATGAAAAGACTACAAAATACAGCCCGATCATCAACATACAAATCCTCAACTTTCAACAAACTTTCAAGCAACGGCTTCAAGGAATGAAAAAGAAGTTTTTTATTTAATGACCAAATCACCCTCTTCTCTCTCTCTCTCTCTCTCATGATCAGGTCCAGCCCTTCGCACCAGTTGCTTCTCCTCATACGGGAGCTAGAACAACCTCATGACGAAAGGCCTCTCCTTGCTGCGGGACCTCCGAGGCATGCCAACTTTTTCAGCCATGAGAAATTGAACAGTCATCTACAATAGTTTGCTTTTACTCTGTCTCTGACTTCCCTTGCTTCCAATACCAGAACTCCTTTTTTCTCATCTCATCTGATCTCAAGATGCTTCCTCCATTTCCACAAACACATTGGCAATAAAACAAAATGACAACAATCCACCACATAACCTAAGCAGAAAAAACTCGTAGGTGTAGGCAGAAAAAATGCCCTAATCATGTGAAAAAGTACGACAAAAGAACACACAAGAAGGTGCCAACCATCGGAGGACTTCTTAAGAACCTTGTAAGTTTTAAAATTGTTTGGAATGGCATAATCAGCTGGAGATGAGATATAAAAATTGATCAGCATCCTTGAATATTTAGGCTTTGTTTTCATGGAGGGAAAGGGAAGGAAATGGAGAGGTGGAAAGGAAAGCAAAAGAAAGGGGGGAAAGGAAATGAAAAAGGAAGGGAAGGGAAAGGAAAGGAAAAGAAAAGAAAAAGGTGATTATAGATACGTTTATCAGAAAAGGTGTAGATTTGCAGAGTTAGGAGCGAAACTCATAACAGGAGTTGCTGAGATGAAGAAGTAAACAAGAAACTTGCATTGCCCTCAAAACAAGCAAGGTTTGATGTTAGTTTCGATCACCAAGCTGCCCTATCATTGTCCTTACGTTAGCTGAACATGCTCAAAACGGATCAACATCAAGTTTCATGTGTAGTAGAGATACTACTCAAAAAGTTACTTTTGAAAAAATCATGTTTGCTTGGACTACATAAATGAAAGAAAATGATAAAATTTATAATGCTTTACAATAATACCCCTGCACTAGACAATGGAAAAGGGGAAGGGGGCATCGTGAATGGTAGTAAAAAGATAGACAGAGAAGAGAAGAGAGACGAACTTGAAAAAACTTCTTTGTTGTGATGGTTTACGTGAATGATGGTAAAAAAGTGATTTTGGATTGAAAAAGATGCTGCTACCACGTAAAACCTTGTTCATGCATGCACAAGGAAAAAGAAAGGGCATATACGGTATAAAACGATAAGTCTTTCCTTTCCTTTCCAATTGGATTTACATTAGAGCATCATTTCCATTCCCTCCCTTTGCGACCAAACAAGTTTTTGACTTTCTTTTCCTTTCCCTTCTGCTTAATTAATCAACCAAACAAAGGATTGATTGTTCTTTCCTTCTCTTTCCCTCCATCCAAACAAGGCATTAGTCTTTTCAATGATAGAACGTGTTATATTTCTCATTAGGTAGCATATAAGGTTTGAGATTGTTAATCATACATGCATTCCCATATAATGATTCAACATCCAACAGTGAGAAAATGTGAGAAAGAGGCAAATTGAGGAACCAAGAAAAGAAGGTGATAGGGACAACCCAAAGACAGAAATGTAGAAGAAGGCATAATGGAGATAAGAATAACAAAGAGAAAAGATTGCTTTGGGGTTTAGAACTTTAGGTTTAGGCATGGCATCCTCCCCTTGTCATGCTTTCTGTGTCCATCTCACGCAGGACCTCCAAATTTCAGAGGCTCCCAACAACAAGCATCAAACATCCACTACGACTAACGGGCTTTCCTCAAAGGCAATTGTGGAGCATTGGCAACTTGCCCAATGTTGAGTTGGTAGTGTTCAAAAGGCTTGTGTTGGCAACTCTAATTCTAGATTCTTGAATCATGGTGTTCCCATGACGAGAGCTATAGTGTTGCTCATGTTAGAAGTTGCCAACAATGGGTTGCTGATAATGGATCTTTCCTTATTTTTTCTTGCCCATTTTACATGTAACCATTGTATCCACTCGCCATATATGGTGAATGATGATTGTAGAGTGAAACAACACACAAATCATAATTACAACGAGTTTCCTCGTGCTTTTCGTGGATATGGGCACTCATGCCGAACCACGTATATCTTTTTGTTGTTTGATTATTCTCTCTGATCTTTATGGTATTAGTGCTAGGTTCATGTGCTTGAAGTTTCCTCTCTTCTGTCTTACTATGGCGGAAGGATCTCAATCCCAAGGAGTAGAAGAATGGCCCCAACAACAGTTGTAGGACAATGTTAATCCTGCTCTCAAAATGTAATGCTCGTTGGTTCGACGGGTCGGGTCGAGCTAGGGTCCAGACCCGGAACCGACCCCCACTCGCGTAAGGGCCCGACGCGAGGCCCTTCTCCCTCGCCTTTCCCTTCCTTCTTCGTTGTCTCCGGTGGTCTCCTGTGGCAACGCAGAGGGAGGAGAGTGACGGTCGGGTGGTGGTGGCTGGAACGGCGACGGCGACGGCGACGGAGGTGGCAGCGGCGACGGCGGCGGCGGCTGCTGGGTAAACCCTCTCTCTCTCGTGCGATTTTTCTTGCTCTGCCACTCATGCCCTTTTGTCTGTTTTGCTCTCTGCCGCACGTCCCCTCTTCTTCTCTCTCGCCATTTTCTTTCCCCTCTTTCCGCTGGTTCTCTACCGCTCGACCCTCTTCTCACTCACCCGCACTCCCCCGCCTGCTCTTTCTCTCTCTTCTCACCCCACGGCTGTTTTCCCCCTTGACCGAACCCTTCCTCTCTCTGTCTCTCCTCTCTGTCAGCGTCCCTTTTCTTTGTTTATTTCAGTTTTTTTTTTCCCCAACTACTACCGTGGGTCTTTCCTAGCAACAGAGTTTGTGTTAAACTTTTTGGGCGTTTGGGGTTGGTTTGCAGTTTAGGGGACGTTTTTCCCCTCTTACCTGCTAGTAGGGTGTGTAGTGAGCAGCGACAGCAAGCAATCTCGAGCATTGGCACTTGATCGGACGTGTGAAGTGGTTGCTAGAAGGGTTGTAGCAGTTTGGACGCTTGTTTGGGGTGAGCAATACCTAATCAAGCTCAAAATGATGAGTATTTATCTTTTAGAGCATGTATAATTATGGTTCGAGCATGCTAGAGCTTAGAATTGATGATTTTGGGACGCATGTTAGTAATTTTGTTTTTGGGGGAAACTTAGGATTTGCGTTGGAAAGTGATGATTCATGTACTTATTGATCGTTTTAGCATGATGGATTAAGTTTCGAAGCTTTAAGGAAACATGGTAGAGATTGTGAGGTTGTGGGGAAGTTTTGGAACCGTCTTAGGGAGTGTAGCGCAGACTTCGGTGAACGGGTGTATCATGAAGTTAATTAGGGATATATGCGTTTTGGGATGTGACTTGAGGTTGATGTCTTACTTAAAGAACGTTATTGAGGAAGGATTTAGTGACGGTTTGATTGATGGTTGAAGGCCTTGATAATTCAAGGCAACGTCAAGACGTAAAGGAGGAGGCCTTGTGGAGAGCCCGTTGGTCGACACTACCTGTCGATGCCCTCTTGAGGCGCTGTCACGTGCCTCAAGGATTTTATTTTTGTATCTGTTCATTTCTGTTTGATTGGTGTAGGAATCTAGTAGAAACCTTATTCTTGTTTATGGTTGCAGGTGCACCGGGCTCATCCCGTCGACCTTGAGTTCGAAGCTTGAGGCATTTTGAAGAATTTGGTGAGCGCACCACAGGTATGGCAACTTTCCAGGCAAATTCCTGCCTAGGGCAATTGTGTGATTGGGTGCTCCTAGGATCAAGGGATCCTAGGATTGTGATGTTAATTGATTGACGGTTTTGTGATTGAGTATGTGTATGTTGCTTACATGATATGAATGGGTTAGAAAGATTATTAGTCATTCGATTTAAAAATGTTATGCATTGGCATGTGCATGCTAGAATTGATATCTGTTTAGGACAGATGAGGTGGGGTATCGAGTCGAGTGTCTCCTCGACCCCAATTGTGCATTAGAAAGCATCATAGAATGATAACTGCATAGGACAGCTACGAGCCAACCGCAGATCGAGACTACTCTCTGTGGATTGGCTATGTTTTTCAAAGAGGTGATTGACATGACTGATGTGATGATTGATATAAATGTGTATGTTGTTGCATATGCATTGCCATGGGCAATGATGCAAATGGATGTTTGGAGGGTAGTTGTACCCGTATGGTATGACGGCTAGCAATGACTGTTACTGTATGTATAGACCTCATGTGGAGGTAATCGGAGGTGTGGGTGCACTCGGGAAGTGTACTAACCTCGTGTGTTAGCCAGTCTTCTTGTGAATGTGTAACTGTAATGATAAGAATGAATAACTAAGAGATGAGAGGCCAGTGGGATGTGGCTATGTGTTTGGGAGACGTCCCCCTTGATTGCCACTGGTCTCGCCTGTCAGAGCGCAGGCGGTGCAAGGCCCCAGGGTTCTGTTGTGTGTTGTGCTTGGAGCGTTGGGCTCCTGCCTTCCCAACCTGGGTGTCCTAGGGAAGGCTGAGTATCTCACCTTGGACGTCACACATCCAGGGATGAGTGCTCTACCGCTGCAGCGGGTGAAATGGATCCATACTGTTATGGGCCACCACGGGGGTTGTCTCTCGGCTGTAGGCCGCCCGCGGTGTGCACGTGCCTGTGTTGCACCCACAGGAACTGTTAATGCACTAAAGTTAATGAAAATGCAAAGTGTTTGACAGAATGCATGTGACTGACGTATATGTGATTGATATGAATGCAAGTGTTATGTTTAAGCATGCTTCGCATGTGACTGATGTTGTGTTAGTGTGGCCACCAAGTGGCTTTTACGTGTCGCACTCAGACGCGACATGACGATAGATGGGTTGATATTTGTCCCTTTATTTGAGCCTTACTTGAGAGGGTTTGGCATTTTTCTGGCTTGTTGCCATACTGCGAAGGCTAAGCCTTCAGTTGTTTCCTTTTTTCAGGTTTTGGTGTACCCGGGGCAGCAGGCTGAGCAGATGGCTACACTCACGTCCTACTGGGGAGGTTTTGGGTTTTGTTTTGTTCTTGTAGTGCCGGCGCGTCGGGTTTTTGGTTTTACTGATGCCTTGTTTTGATGAGGCATCGATGTTGTGATTTTGGGGCATTTTTGTCAAATGTACAATTGAATTGAAATGCTATATAATGGAAAGCTTGCCCCATTGTTTTGAATTGCTTGGCTCATTCCTTTTTGAACTATTGTGTAGTCACACCTCGATGTTGGATGTTAGAAAAAAAAAAATGTTTGAGTGTCAAAAAGGTCGGGGTGTGACAGTTTTGGTATCAGAGCCATGGCAAACCCCATTATGGATGTGAGTTAAAGCCTATCTGTGAAGTCGTGTTGCCCAGGTACGCATTTGTTTGATTAGTTGGTTATTGTAGTTTTGATTTTTCAAGTATAGGTATGTAATGTGATCTGTGTTTTGAACTTCGTGCTAATGCACGTTGTGATTTGACTTGTGAGTTTGGTATTGGTCGTGATTTGAGAATTAAGGATCTTGTTTGTACAGATGGAATATCATCGTAGGGGTAAGAAGCGAGCTGGGCCGTCTTCAGAGGCACATAGAGAGCCCAGCCCAACCCATTCTGATGCACATACTCCGCGGGGTGACGGTGCGTCAGAGCCCCAGTATGCCCAGCTAGGTGGGGGTGCCCAAACCCCACCGAGACAGACTCCGCCAGTGGATCAGCAGACTATATTGCTGACCACGTTGCAGACGCTGACCACGTTAATGTAGTCTATGGTCGGTAATCAGAGAAGTAACGCATCTCCTTCGGGGGACACCAGTGCTCCAGTTCGGGAGAAGGCAACGACAGTTTCTTATCAGCAGTTTATGGCGATGCAGCCGCCTATCTTCTCAGGAGGGGGCAGTCATGACAAGGCAAAGGACTGGATTGAAGAGGTTGAACGTATTTTTGGGCTTCTGAAGGTGCCAGAAGAAGATAGAGTGAACTATGGCTCCTATTTGTTGAAGGGTGATGCCAAGAATTGGTGGCAATCAACTAGTGAGATTCGGTTCGCTGGCCAAGGGTCAATCTCATGGAAGCAGTTCAGAGATTCCTTCTTCAGCACATACTTTCCGGTGTATGCCAGAGACAAGAAAATGCAGGAGTTTCTGGATTTGCAGCAGAATCAGTCGAGCTTAGAAGAGTACATTGCGAGATATCGGCACTTGGAGGTGTATTGCCCACACCTTTACACTACCGATGAGGCCAGAGCGGGCAAGTTTGTGCGCGGGCTGCGAGATGGACTACGAAGCAAAGTGTTGACAAGTAGACCTCGTGACTTGGATGAGGCGGTTACAATGGCACGATGCATAGAAGAAGATTGGGTGAGGACACAGAAGGATCATCAGAAGAAAGCAGGCCAGCATTCACAAGGTGGACGGACACAGGTAAAGCGCCAACACTTTGCGGGCAGGACAAGGCCTTATGAGAGGCGGGATGACCGAACTTTCAGACGGAACCAGTCTACCCGTAGTGAGGCCACCCAGGGGTCAGTGGCCACTCCGACTTCTCAGAAGTGCCCCACTTGTTCTCGTGTGCACCTCGGGAAGCCGTGCTATCGGGTGACTGGGGCTTGTTTACACTGCGGAAGTATGGGACACTTCATCAAGGATTGCCCGTTGAAGAAAGAACGAGATTTGAAGAAGCCTGAAGCCGGTTCTTCTAGCGCACGACAGACGTCGGGACGTGTCTACGCTACTACTGTGGAGGAGCTCCAGGCACACGACCTCGTTGAAGGTACTTTACTTGTCAGTTCTCATTTTGCTAGAGTGTTATTTGATCCAAGAGCGACACATTCTTTTATATCTAGTCGATTTGCTACCTCACTCGAAGTGTCGGCTAGAAGAATGCCGTATGTTTTAAAAGTTGTTAGTCCGATGCATGCTCAAGAGTTGTGTCGTGAGTATCTTCCTGATGTGGACGTGGAAATCCTTCAATTTCACCTACCTGCACAGTTGGTGATCCTCGGTCTCAATGAGTTTGATGTGATTTTGGGTATGGATTGGTTGTATGCGCATTATGCCATTATAGATTGCAGGAAGAAGCAGATACAGATGTTGACTAATGAGATGCAGCCTGTGGAATTTCGTGCACGTAGGGCCAGTCGAACTGATAAGATATTGGTGTCTGCATTGAAGGCTAAGCGATGGATAGAAGGTGGAAGCGTTGCCTTCTTGGTCAATGTGTTGATCAATGAGGCTGAACGGATGATATTGCAGGATGTTGCCGTGGTGAGTGAGTATCCTGATGTGTTTCCTGAGGAATTGTCGAGTTTGCCTCCAACTCGAGAAGTGGAGTTCAAGATAGAGTTGTTACCAGGGACAACTCCCATTTCTAAGGCACCCTACCGTATGGCACCAGCGGAGTTAGAAGAGTTGAAGAAGCAACTGCAGGAGCTCTTAGATAAGGGCTTCATCCGACCTAGCGTGTCTCCTTGGGGAGCACCTGTACTGTTTGTGAAAAAGAAAGATGGGACTATGCGCTTGTGTATAGATTATCGTATGTTGAATCAAGTCACCATCAAGAACAAGTATCCGCTTCCAAGAATTGAAGACTTGTTTGATCAGCTTAGGAATGCAAAGGTTTTCTCTAAGATCGATCTGAGGACAGGCTACCATCAACTATTGATACGGGAGGAAGATGTTTCTAAGACTGCCTTTCGAACTAGGTATGGACATTATGAATTCAGGGTCATGCCTTTTGGGTTGACTAATGCTCCCGCAGCGTTCATGGACCTCATGAATCGGGTTTACCAAGAGTTCTTGGATTGTTTTGTTATTGTGTTTGTTGATGATATTTTGGTGTACTCAGAGAGTGAGGCAGAGCACAGAGACCACTTGAGAAGTGTGTTAGGTCTTTTGCGCAAGCACAAGCTTTACGCCAAATACTCAAAATGTGAATTTTGGCTAGAGAAGGTAAACTTTCTGGGTCATGTGATCTCGAAGGATGGAGTATCCGTCGATCCGGCTAAGGTGTCAGCTGTTCAGGACTGGAGAACACCTTGCAGTGTAACTGAGGTTAGAAGCTTTTTGGGATTGGCAGGATACTATCGCAGGTTCATACAAGACTTTTCGAAATAGCTACGCCCATGACTAAGCTATTGAGAAAAGGGATGAAGTTTGTGTGGAATGAAGATTGTGAGAAGAGTTTTCAAACTCTAAAGGACAAGCTTACTTCTGCCCCTATTCTAACGCTTCCATCAGGTCATTCCGGTTTTGTGGTGTACACTGATGCTTCGGGGATCAGTTATGGTTGTGTGTTGATGCAGCATGGCCGTGTAGTGGCTTATGCATCAAGACAGTTGAAGACCCATGAGCAGCACTATCCCACTCATGATTTGGAATTGGGAGCAGTCGTGTTCGCATTGAAGATGTGGAGACACTATCTTTATGGTGCAACATTCGAGGTGTTTACAGATCACAAGTCCCTGAAGTATATATCCTCACAAAGGGATCTCAACTTGAGGCAAAGAAGATGGATGGAATATTTAAAGGATTATGATTTCACCATATCGTATCATCCAGGCAAGGCGAACGTGGTGGCAGATGCGTTGAGCAGGCATGCCAAGGCGACAATGTGCAGTATGTTGACTCGTTCTTGGACATTATTGCAAGATGTGATAGCTTGGCAGCCTTGCATTAGTGATGAGCACAAGGCAACGATGACGGCCTTGATTCGGCGTCCTTTGATGGAAGAACTTGTAATGAAACAAAAGGAAGATCCAGAGTTTGCTAAGAACATGGAAGCAAGCCAGAAGAACGATTCTCTTTGGCATCAAGATGAAGATGGTTCATTGCGTTTTCGGCAGAGATTATGGGTTCCTAGAGATGAAGGGGTGAAGCGTCTGTTGCTTGATGAAGCTCACAAATCTAAGTTTTCTATTCACCCGGGCAGTACAAAGATGTTTCAAGATTTGAGAAGAAATTTTTGGTGGCCTGGAATGAAGCGTGAAATTGCAGAATATGTGGCAAAGTGCTTGATTTGCCAACAGGTAAAAGCAGAACATCAGCGGCCAGGAGGCTTGTTGCAAAGAATCGATATTCCAGTGTGGAAATGGGAAGACATTACGATGGATTTTGTGGTTGGGTTACCTCGTACCAAAAGACAACAGAATGCCATATGGGTGATTGTTGATCGACTTACGAAGTCCGCCCACTTTCTGCCAATCAGAATCAGTCAATCATTAGAAAGTCTCGCAGAGTTGTATATTGGCGAGATAGTGAGATTGCATGGAGTGCCAAAGTCTATCATTTCGGATCGAGATCCGCGTTTTACCTCTAGGTTTTGGGGGCAATTACAGAGGGTTTTGGGTACCAAGCTTAAGATGAGCACAGCATTTCATCCCCAAACTGATGGGCAATCAGAGAGGACTATTCAGACCTTAGAAGACATGTTGCGTGCATGTGTCTTAGAGTGGAAAGGAGAATGGGACAAACATGTGAAACTGGCAGAATTTGCTTACAATAACAGTTACCACTCTAGTATTGGGATAGCACCTTTTGAGGCTTTGTATGGAAGACCGTGCAGATCGCCAACTTGTTGGGCCGAGTTGGGTGATGGTAAGATCGAAAGCCCTTTAGTTTTGCAACACTACACCGACCAAGTGGAATTGATAAGAAAGAAGTTGTTGACTGCTCAGAGTAGACAGAAAAGTTATGCTGACATTCATCGTAGAGAATTGGCTTTTGAGGTGGGTGATCATGTGTTTTTAAAGATTTCTCCTACTAAGGGTGTTTTTCGCTTTGGTGCGAAGGGAAAATTGAGCCCGAGGTTTGTAGGACCTTTTGAGATATTAGAGAAGATTGGAGAGGTGGCATACAGATTGGCGTTACCACCAGATTTGAGTCATGTTCATGACGTTTTCCATGTTTCCATGCTTCGAAAATACGTACCCGACCCAACACATGTGATTGATTTTCAAGATATTCTAGTACAACATGATTTGACAATGGAAGAACAGCCCATTAGAATTGTGGATCATCGAGAGCAAGTGCTTCGCACCAAGAGGATTCCTTTAGTGAAAGTGGAATGGCAGTACCATGGGTTGAAGGAGAGTACATGGGAGCATGAGGAGGACATGCGGAAGAGATATCCGCACTTGTTCTAGCATTGAGGTATGAGCTAAATTTCGAGGACGAAATTTTCTTTTTAGGAGGGTAGGATGTAATGCTCGTTGGTTCGACGGGTCGGGTCGAGCTAGGGTCCAGACCCGGAACCGACCCCCACTCGCGTAAGGGCCCGACGCGAGGCCCTTCTCCCTCGCCTTTCCCTTCCTTCTTCGTTGTCTCCGGTGGTCTCCTGTGGCAACGCAGAGGGAGGAGAGTGACGGTCGGGTGGTGGTGGCTGGAACGGCGACGGCGACGGCGACGGAGGTGGCAGCGGCGACGGCGGCGGCGGCTGCTGGGTAAACCCTCTCTCTCTCGTGCGATTTTTCTTGCTCTGCCACTCATGCCCTTTTGTCTGTTTTGCTCTCTGCCGCACGTCCCCTCTTCTTCTCTCTCGCCATTTTCTTTCCCCTCTTTCCGCTGGTTCTCTACCGCTCGACCCTCTTCTCACTCACCCGCACTCCCCCGCCTGCTCTTTCTCTCTCTTCTCACCCCACGGCTGTTTTCCCCCTTGACCGAACCCTTCCTCTCTCTGTCTCTCCTCTCTGTCAGCGTCCCTTTTCTTTGTTTATTTCAGTTTTTTTTTTCCCCAACTACTACCGTGGGTCTTTCCTAGCAACAGAGTTTGTGTTAAACTTTTTGGGCGTTTGGGGTTGGTTTGCAGTTTAGGGGACGTTTTTCCCCTCTTACCTGCTAGTAGGGTGTGTAGTGAGCAGCGACAGCAAGCAATCTCGAGCATTGGCACTTGATCGGACGTGTGAAGTGGTTGCTAGAAGGGTTGTAGCAGTTTGGACGCTTGTTTGGGGTGAGCAATACCTAATCAAGCTCAAAATGATGAGTATTTATCTTTTAGAGCATGTATAATTATGGTTCGAGCATGCTAGAGCTTAGAATTGATGATTTTGGGACGCATGTTAGTAATTTTGTTTTTGGGGGAAACTTAGGATTTGCGTTGGAAAGTGATGATTCATGTACTTATTGATCGTTTTAGCATGATGGATTAAGTTTCGAAGCTTTAAGGAAACATGGTAGAGATTGTGAGGTTGTGGGGAAGTTTTGGAACCGTCTTAGGGAGTGTAACGCAGACTTCGGTGAACGGGTGTATCATGAAGTTAATTAGGGATATATGCGTTTTGGGATGTGACTTGAGGTTGATGTCTTACTTAAAGAACGTTATTGAGGAAGGATTTAGTGACGGTTTGATTGATGGTTGAAGGCCTTGATAATTCAAGGCAACGTCAAGACGTAAAGGAGGAGGCCTTGTGGAGAGCCCGTTGGTCGACACTACCTGTCGATGCCCTCTTGAGGCGCTGTCACGTGCCTCAAGGATTTTATTTTTGTATCTGTTCATTTCTGTTTGATTGGTGTAGGAATCTAGTAGAAACCTTATTCTTGTTTATGGTTGCAGGTGCACCGGGCTCATCCCGTCGACCTTGAGTTCGAAGCTTGAGGCATTTTGAAGAATTTGGTGAGCGCGCCACAGGTATGGCAACTTTCCAGGCAAATTCCTGCCTGGGGCAATTGTGTGATTGGGTGCCCCTAGGATCAAGAGATCCTAGGATTGTGATGTTAATTGATTGACGGTTTTGTGATTGAGTATGTGTATGTTGCTTACATGATATGAATGGGTTAGAAAGATTATTAGTCATTCGATTTAAAAATGTTACGCATTGGCATGTGCATGCTAGAATTGATATCTGTTTAGGACAGATGAGGTGGGGTATCGAGTCGAGTGTCTCCTCGACCCCAATTGTGCATTAGAAAGCATCATAGAATGATAACTGCATAGGACAGCTACGAGCCAACCGCAGATCGAGACTACTCTCTGTGGATTGGCTATGTTTTTCAAAGAGGTGATTGACATGACTGATGTGATGATTGATATAAATGTGTATGTTGTTGCATATGCATTGCCATGGGCAATGATGCAAATGGATGTTTGGAGGGTAGTTGTACCCGTATGGTATGACGGCTAGCAATGACTGTTACTGTATGTATAGACCTCATGTGGAGGTAATCGGAGGTGTGGGTGCACTCGGGAAGTGTACTAACCTCGTGTGTTAGCCAGTCTTCTTGTGAATGTGTAACTGTAATGATAAGAATGAATAACTAAGAGATGAGAGGCCAGTGGGATGTGGCTATGTGTTTGGGAGACGTCCCCCTTGATTGCCACTGGTCTCGCC
The DNA here is from genome assembly GCF_008831285.2 of Nymphaea colorata. Lineage (NCBI taxonomy): Eukaryota > Viridiplantae > Streptophyta > Magnoliopsida > Nymphaeales > Nymphaeaceae > Nymphaea > Nymphaea colorata. Next base: position 9,717,400 of record NC_045141.1, read on the forward strand.
TGTCAGAGCGCAGGCGGTGCAAGGCCCCAGGGTTCTGTTGTGTGTTGTGCTTGGAGCGTTGGGCTCCTGCCTTCCCAACCTGGGTGTCCTAGGGAAGGCTGAGTATCTCACCTTAGACGTCACACATCCAGGGATGAGTGCTCTACCGCTGCAGCGGGTGAAATGGATCCATACTGTTATGGGCCACCACGGGGGTTGTCTCTCGGCTGTAGGCCGCCCGCGGTGTGCACGTGCCTGTGTTGCACCCACAGGAACTGTTAATGCACTAAAGTTAATGAAAATGCAAAGTGTTTGACAGAATGCATGTGACTGACGTATATGTGATTGATATGAATGCAAATGTTATGTTTAAGCATGCTTCGCATGTGACTGATGTTGTGTTAGTGTGGCCACCAAGTGGCTTTTACGTGTCGCACTCAGACGCGACATGACGATAGATGGGTTGATATTTGTCCCTTTATTTGAGCCTTACTTGAGAGGGTTTGGCATTTTTCTGGCTTGTTGCCATACTGCGAAGGCTAAGCCTTCAGTTGTTTCCTTTTTTCAGGTTTTGGTGTACCCGGGGCAGCAGGCTGAGCAGATGGCTACACTCACGTCCTACTGGGGAGGTTTTGGGTTTTGTTTTGTTCTTGTAGTGCCGGCGCGTCGGGTTTTTGGTTTTACTGATGCCTTGTTTTGATGAGGCTTCGATGTTGTGATTTTGGGGCATTTTTGTCAAATGTACAATTGAATTGAAATGCTATATAATGGAAAGCTTGCCCCATTGTTTTGAATTGCTTGGCTCATTCCTTTTTGAACTATTGTGTAGTCACACCTCGATGTTGGATGTTAGAAAAAAAAAAATGTTTGAGTGTCAAAAAGGTCGGGGTGTGACACAAAATCACTACTAAATTTTTGAATGGGTTCAATTACCTTACCTGGGCAAAATCTGCTAAACTTTTCTTGAGTGGAAAGTCTAGGCTCGGTCATGTTACCCGCAGCAAACCAAAACCTGCTGATGTGGTATGAAGCTTGCTGAATGGGAGTCAAATGACCATACTGTTATGTCATGGCTCATGAATTCAATGGAAAAAAAAACATTGCCAGTGGATTTTATTTCCTTGAAACTGCCAAAGGCATGTGGAAGGCAGCTCAGGATCTCTATAGCCAGCAATATAATGTTACCAAAAGATTTCAAGTAGCTCAAGAAATTAGTAAGTTTAAACAAAGAGATATGGCCTTCACATAATATCTTGGACAACTTCGTGCTTTATGGGATTAGTGGCAATCTTACACCCCTGTTGCAACTAATGTTGTGACCCTCCAGCAAAATCATGAAGATGAAAAAGCCTTTCAGATGCTGGTTGGACTGAAACCTGAATATGAGCTACTGCGTAGTCAAGTCCTTATGTCACCTGACATTTCCAAACTAAATATTGTTAGCTCTATCATTATGTGTGAGGAAACTCATCGTCAAGGTTATGAATCTTTTTAACAAAACTGAGGATATTAATAATTATCAAGCACTGATGTTCTCCAAACAAATGGATGTTGATATGTCTTCTTGTTCTTCATATCACTTAAACTCAAAAGGGAAAAGGAATTTTTTCTATACCTATTGCAAGAAAAAAAATCATACCAAAGAAAAATGTTGGAAGCTAAATAGTAAACCAAATAATGAAGGCCGACACAAGGCTGCTCACGTGTTTCACGATGAACAGAAAGAGACACTGGTGACCACGGAAAAGCTAACACAACTGCTATAAAGCTTTGTCAAACAAAACTGAACAACCTTAGCTGCTAACGAAAGTGGAGATGGTGTAGGTACGTGTAGCTTCCTATCATGTTTGGATGAGAACACGTAGATAATAGATCCTAGTGCATCAGATAGCATGGCTGGTTCTAAAAATATTTTAGCTGATATTGAAGGCGTTTCGTATATAAAACCTATTACTATAGCTAATGGGGGCAAGGTTAGCATCACAGGCAAAGGGGTAGCACAATTTTTTGAGAAGAAGGGTCCCATTGACATTTTATACATGCCTAATTAGGCTTTTAATCTCATGCCAGTCAATAAAATAACAATGACTTACAATTGCAATGTGATTTTCTTGCCATCAAAGGTTGTGTTTCAGGATCGGATCATAGGAAAGGCGATTGGTGAAGAGGATGAATTTCATGGTCTTTACTACTTGAATTGCAAAAATAAGGCACTTATTGTGAATACAAGTAACACTAAAGGAGAGAAATGACATTTGAGGTCGGGATACCCATCTAGTTATGTGTTAAATTCTTTGAAGCCTATAATATTTTTTGATTGCAATACTTGTGAGGTGTGCCGGTATGCTAAGTTAACCCCCGACCACCATTTTCTTCTTCTAAAAGTACTACTAATTGTTTTTGAGATAGTTCACTCAGATGTTTGGGGACCAACCCCTATTGACTCATACAATGGTTTTAAGTACTACTTTTCTTTATTGATGACTATTCTCAAGTGGGTTGGATGTATTTCCTAAAAACCAAGGATGAGGTGTTTTCTAAATTTCAGACTTTTTACAACATAGTGGTCACTCAGTTTGGGAAAAAAGATAACTCTACGGACTGAAATTGGGATTGAGTATGTGGACAAGAAATTTGAATCTTTTGTTAATAAGGTTAGCATGCACCACCCAACAATTTGATTGAAGTGACTCATGCTTTGCTCTTTCAAAATTATGTCCCAGAATGATTATGGGTTGAAGCAATTTCAGCAGCTAACTATATTATAAATAGGCAGCCAAGACGCTACCTTGAAAATAGATCTCCTATTGAAGTTCTCAGGGAAAAAAACATTCTATTGAATATTTAAAAAGTTTGGTTGCATAGTATATGTGTGGAGATCTCCCAAACATCGAAATGAGTTGCAGCTTTGTGCCATAAAATGTGTCTTTCTTGGATATTCTTCAACCAAAAAGGGGTATATGTGCTTTGATGCCAGTTCAAAGGAAATGTATATATCTCGTGATGTTAGATTTGATGAGTTGAAGGCCTATTTTGAAAAATGTCTTCAGGGGGAGTCGCAAGCCTACTTTGAAAAACATCCTCAAAGAGAGCAAATAAACTTAAAATTTGATTCTCTCCCACTTCCTAATATTTTTCCTATGGCTGATGTTGAGAATTGTAAAGCTCCTATTTAGGTCCAAAAATGATGAAAATACCACTCCTACCATTGAGGACGTCAATAATGACTCACAGCAAGCTACTACTAATGAGACACAACAACTTAACACCATATGATGATCAGAAAGAACTCGCCAACAAGCACAAAGAAATAGAGATTTTGTTATGAGCAGTGCAGTTAGATATCCAATAGAAGCTTATGCTAACTATGATGTATTTTCTCAAACTCAAACAACCTTTTTTATGTAGCTAAACAATATTTATGAACAAGGACATTTGAAGAGGCCTTCCAAGATCCTTGTTGGAGAAAAGCCATAATGGATGAATTAGATGCTCTAATAAAAAAGTGAAAACATGAGAACTCATCCCTCTTCATTCAGGTAAAAAAACAGTTAGTTGTAAATGGGCATTTAAATTGAAATTTCATAGTGATGGGGCTCTTGACAGACATAAAGCCCGTCTTATTGCTCGAGGCTGCCTCTCAAACAGAAGGAATTGACTATACTGAGACATTTGCTCCAGTGGTGTAAATGACAACTCTTCATACCCTAATATCTATTGCTTGCAATTTTAAGTGGAATTTATTTCAACTTGATGTAAAAAATGCTTTTCATCAAGGTGATTTACAAGAAGAGTAGGGCATACCCAGAAGAATACTTAAAGGCCTTGAGTGCTTGCATAATCTCATTATAAGAGTGATGGTGCCCTCTATAGAAGATGATTAGGTCATTGGCAAAGATAATTAGAGTAGGGCATACCCCAACCCAGGGGATATAGGGGGGAGCCAAGGAACCGTTCTGATGCCTGTACTCAATATTTCTAGAGAGTTTTTTTATAACAACAAGAAAAAGATAAGAAGACATGGGGTCCCCCTACCTCAGGCCTCTGTGTATTGGGAGGAACTCACTAGGAAGCCCATCAATGAGAACAGCGAACGAAGCTAATGAGATGCACGTCATAAATCTATCTAGCCATGCCAAGCTGAATCCCAGATCAATAAGAGCAGTCTTAAGAAAGGCCCAACTTACTCTGTCATAGGCTTTGGAAATATCTATTTTAAAGCATATGTTGCTCTATTGAAACCCCTCAAGCGAGTGTATACATTCATGAGCAAAGATAATATTTTCTATGATTGGTCGACCTGGAAGGAAGCCACCTTGGTCCTTGTTGATGACTTTTTGCAAGCCTCTTTTCATACAATTAGAAAGAAATTTAGAGATAATCTTATACAACACGTTGCATAAAGCAATAGGTCTGAGATCACCAACTTTATAGAGACCATCCTTTTAGGAATAAGGGCAATATAATTTCGAATTATCATGTAGACCAGTTTCCTAGTGATCAAGAAACTATTGATAACCTATAGTAAATCATGGCCAACTATGCTCCAATGGTACTAATAGAAAGATGGTGGGAAACCATCTGGACCTGGTGTGCTATTCCCATCCAGGGAGAATGCCACGTGCTTCACCTGCTCAAGAGTGGCTGGGAGAAGTAAGCTAGCAATATCCTCTATCGACAGTCGAAGGGCATTAGAATTCTTGTTCATACTACAGCCTGAACCCTCCTCAGAACCAAGAAGATTACAAAAGAATTCCTCAGAGATTGTTCTAATATCATTCACATCATCAATTCTAATCCCCTCATGCTCCAATGCAGAAAAAGAATTCTTCATTCTATGTTCTTTAACCACTGCCTAATAGTAAGCCGTATTACAGTCATCTTCAGCCATCCACTTGACACAAGCTCTTTGCCTCCATAAGCTATCTTCCTCTTCAAGGGAAGCCTACAATTCCTCTCTAATAAGAAGTTCGTGAGTTCCGTCTCTGATAGTATAATCCAATTCAAGAGATTGAACTTTGTCAAGTTCATACCATACTGCATTTATATGGATCAAGATGTCACGCACACAATCCCTAGCTCATCTAGAAAGAGCAGATCGAGTGGATTCCAACTTTTTGAGCAGATCGAGTGGATTCCAACTTTTTGATCACCCTGATAAGGGGCACCCAAAAATGTGTGAATTCCAAGCCTCTTGGACTAGATATTTGCATTGTGGTCTTCTGGCCCAAGAGTGGAAATATCTGAACTGAGCAAATCTTTTAGGAGGGTTAAGAGTGAAACATGTTGACACTCTAAGAGTTGAGTTGTCAGAAGTCAATCTAGGGAGAATCCACAAGTTAGTAGCACTGCCCCACTGAGCCTTCCAGACATCATTAATAAAGGCCCATTTTAAATTGCACAAGACTTCTCTCGCCCCTTGTCTATTATTGCACGATGTGAACCTACGATTAGGGTCAAACAATGGAAACATGTGGCAGCTCGAAACAAACCTATAGAAACTAGAGCAAGAATTTAGATTAGGCTGGCGCCCTATTTTTTCTGACCTATCCAACATAGTGTTGAAATCTCCAACCAGTAAAATCAGGCCTTGGAAGGTTGAGATAATGTTCTGCAGATACATTAACACCCATACTATTTCTACATATACGGAGGAAGATAAATACCCCCAGCAAGAAACTTGGCTTGAGACTGTTTATCAATGACCTCAAAAGAATCCAATACCTATGCAGATTAAGAACCAATACAAAAAATTTTTGGGGCTTCCACCCATAGAGGATACGAACCACACCATCACAGACATCAACATTGGACATGGTAGCATAAGAGCCAAGCAAATCAGCATTAATGTGGAGCCAATCAACATGAATAAGGGTATCAAAAAACAAAAAACAATCAATAGCCTCATATTGCAAAGTGAGAAGCAAGTCATGCCTAGCCAATTGTCTAGCTAAGTGGTGGGTATTCCAAGCTAAACAATTCAATGAGGGAAGGGAGAGGCCGTTACCTGGTCGGGAAGGTCACCTTCATCAACAAGAACAAGAGGGGCTGGGGCTTGGCTGGATGGTGGAGTGTCCAACCGGACACTCTTCCCGACAGTGGCTAATGTGCTTATGCTTGCCTGTAGGCCCTGCTGGTTCCGGATCAGCAAACCTGTGATTAGTGACATCTTGTGTAATTTTCCTACCACTAAATAATCTACTGCCTTATCCATGGCTTTGGGTGATACCCCCTATTGAGAACAGAACCTTGAAATTACAGGTTTATATGTCAGCATTATCACCAACATCTTGAACATCGTGGGGGACTTTAGCTAGGAGCTGATATATGTGCTTGGGCATGGATTTGAACATGAAACCTGGGGGTATATCAGTGGACATAGTATTAAGCAGAACGAAAGGGTTATCCATATTAGCTGCAGGACTCTGGTTCCCTGTTGCATGCGTGATAATAGCACCCAGTAGGGGAGGAACCTTGCAACTGAGCCAGTGCTGCCCATTGAAATGTGTGATTCAACTCTTCATATGCTTCTTTAGGAATTAAAATCTTGAATCGGTCATCCTTAACCTCCACATCCAGAGCTCCTCAGTAACCATTGATTCCCATGAGTTGCTCACTGCACCCATGTTCAGATTGAATAAAAGGGGCAACGGTGTCGGAAGGATTCTATTTAGTAGTTCCCCTTTACCTGATAGAGGTGATTCTGTCCCTGGTAGAGGTGAAAATCCTCACTGGATGCCATTGGCGTCTCGATGGCCCCTGGTCCCTCCCCCCACCCAACACGAGGGAGAGAGGGCCCTCATACTACTGAGACTCTAGCAGACGTTCTCTCACCACTCCAACAAAGCTTTCTCGACCTTTTTATGAACACACATGGAAGACCGTTTATAATAAGCCTTTATTAGGAATTGTCTGGGCCATTCCTAAAGCTAATTAGGAACTCCACTTTGAAGATTTTTTTAGGAACAGTCGTGCGACTGTTCCCAATTACTTTTACGAACAGCTGCTTATACTATTAGGTATGGTTTCTGGTGGTTCTTAAAAGTGGTAATTTGTTGCTGTGGCAATAGGAATAGTACCTTTGATGACAGATGCGTCTTGGGTAATCTGTATAGCAGTGATCAAGTATAAATTCCTTAGCTCTATGGTCCCCTAGTTTTTCTTGCTGCTAGCCTTCAATCTCTCCATCATTCCTTCACTACAGACAGTCCTAAAAAGAGTGAGTCATTTTCCAGCAAGCCAAACATGTGCTTGTATCACAAGGACAATGCATGTTGCCACGAAAAGCCAAGCAATGGTTGCATCTTGATTATGGCAGAATGTTTCACTGTCTTCTCTGTTGTTGTCCTCCATGCTGCTAACTAGGATGCTGATGTCCTTGGTGATATTTCCATTTGTTATTGTTTCTATGGTCAACTCATCCTCACGTACCTGGTAACATCCCAGACTAATAAGTATGGCCCTCACGAGAGTTGAATCTCTCTTTGGATTGCCAGCTCTTGTGCGAATTACTACTCCTATTGGTAAGCTCAAACTCCTATTCAAAATTGCTCACGACTGCAATAGGCTCAGCAAATGTGTTAGGCCCTATAGTCATGACTTGATCTCGTGATGCCGCACATAAGCCTCGCCCATAAACAACAACTCTCGATTCATTGGTTGGGTATTTGTTGGAAAATAATGTTCCAAGCTATGGAACTTCTTAGTGTAGCTGTCCACTGTCATGCTACCTTGATGTTGGTTCATGAACTTTTGTATCTTTCACTTTTGTACATGTTGAGGAAAATAGGCCTCTAAGAAGGCGTTCTTGAAATTCTTCGAAGAGATTTACCTTTCTTGAATCAGATTTATCTTGCTGATTCCCACCAATGACAAACAACATCTCTCAAATAGTGAATACTTGTCATCACCCCAAATTTTTCAAAAATATATTTCAACAAATTTACAATAAATTTCAATGATATTGGGTCTCAAGCACTTCAATTTCCCTTCATTTTGATAAATTCTTCCTCCCATTTGATGATTGATCACACTTGTGACTCTTTTGGACTAATTTCAGACTTGGGACCCAAGTTCAACCACAACTTCTAATTGTTCCATGCTTTGGATCCAAATTTAAATATGGATCAAGTCAAAATCCCAGCTCTAGGCCGAAAATAGATCCCAGATCCATATGCAAATCCAAATCCAAGCTCTATATCCAAAATAGATCTCTAGATCCATAGGCACATCCTAATGCCAGCTCTACACCCAAAACAGATTCTTAGATCCATATCTGAATCTAAATCCCATATCTGAATCTAAATCCCAGTTTTACATCCAAAGCAGACCCTTAGATTTGGATCTGGATCCAAATCCCAATTCAGGATCAATAATAGATCCCAAGATTTCAATCTGGATACAAAACTATGTTCTAAATAAAAAACTAAGCCACAAATCCAAATTCAAAGCTTAGATAAAAAATCCAACCTCAGATCTGGATCCAGATTCAAGCTTCAGATCCAAAATCATACCCCTGATCTGAAAAACAAAACCAAAATCTGTAATTGAACCCGAAAATGGAATTAGATCTAGAAAATCACTCATCGACCCAAAGTAGATCCAAAAGCCAAAATTAGAATCCAAATCAAAATTTCAACTCAAAATCTAAAATTGAGTCCAAGAATCCATCCTGGCACTATTCAAATCCCCGCACATATGCTGGAGCCTCCCCTTGGCTTTTCAAATCAACTTCGCTTCGTACAATTTAAAAGTGTATTTAAAATGTGCTTTTTAGCATAAAACACCTATTTAATCTCCAACCAAAAGAATGTGATCTAGATTGAAATCGAACACGAAATTGCCAAAAATGGAGTTGGGCCTATTTTATAAAGAGACTATTTTGCCCTTTAAACAATATTTATATTTTTAATATCAATTTTAAAATTTTCTAGGTGAGACCCACCTGTAGAGGGCAGTGGCAAGTGCTACCCTCACTGGGTCAGAAATGGGCCAATAAGGGGGCAATTTGCCCTATTGTGCACTCTAGCCAAGGCCACATGACAGTGCTAAGCATGCTGCACAGCACGGCACCAATCCTAGCTGCACGTGGCCTGCCGTGCCCAAGGCAGGACCTGCCACCCTGGCAGGCCCTATTTTAGGAGAAAACCGCTCCCTTGGGGGCAGTTTGCCTCTCTTTTGTGGGATTTAGCCCTACCAACACCCTTCAAAAGGTGTTTGCAAGGCTGATGATCCAGTCCCTTTAGTCAAAACCTATGAAAAATGAAAAAAATAATAATTCAAAAATTCTAAAATTTCGAATGAAACTAGAAAAATTCAAATTTTGTGTTTTTGCTCCAATCTTCTATATAAATACCCTTCATGTCTTCGTCTTTGGGTAGGAGCTAATCCATGTAGAACTTTTTGAGTCCAACTGGAAGTTTTAGAAGTTTTTTCCTTAGCTCATTCCCTCTCTCCCTCTTCTAACACTTAGCTTCTTCAACATTGGGCTTCATCTTCTTATTTATCTTCAACGGCGCACGTGGGAAGTGCTTGGAGAGTTTCATCAATACGTTGGAGTCCCATTCTGAAAGTATTTTTGCTCATTCGAAGTAGAGGTTTCATTTTTCTTCAACTACGGTATTTAGAAGCATGTAATCACTTCCCCTCTTGCTTTTTTCCTTCATCATCTTTCCATGGCCATCTCCCCATGGCCATGCAAGAAAGCTCTAAAAATTTTCTCTTTGGAATCAAGAGCCACTCCTGAGTACACTGGGAGCTTGAGCAAGGTAAAGTGAAACTTCATTTTCTTTTCATTATTATCAATACAAACATGCATGACTTATGTTTCTTTTCCTTCTATTTTCATTGAATGCATGCATTGGCTATGTCTTTATCATAATATGCATGCACGACTACTTTATTTCCCAATTCATATATGAATGAACAATGAGAATGAGAGCTTGGATTGGAATTTCTTTGTTTTACAATGAATTTGTGTTTGGGTCTTGTTTAACCCGAGAAATCCCTATGAATATGTATATGTTAAAATGCATTATCATGTCATCTCTGTGATTTTCTTTATTCTCTTGACAAATCACTTGTTAATACTCCGATTATTAATCCTAAAAGGTGTGCTCTTTGTTATTATTTAATGTCGTTTGTAATTAGTTTCTCTCTCATACCCAATGGTAGAAGAGACATGCTTTCTAGTAATAGATAAGAGAAAATTAAATATGATCATTTTCTTGATATATAGGCTATGGAGACTTAGGCTAGGCTCCCTCTCATGAGCTCATGTTTCTCACCGGCCCACATAGAAAGAATGAAGTCAGAAATCCTCAAAACTATCTCTTAAATCTTAGTTTTTGTATAAGAAAAGAAATCTCTCTCTCTCTTACCAATTTCTCTCTCTTCCTACATCTTTCTTTCTCTTAAGATTTCTATTTCCTCTCTTTGATTTTTTTTCTTTTAAAATTTCTCTCACTTACTAATTTCTCTCTCTCTACGTCTTTCTTTCTCTTAAGATTTCTATGTCTCTTCGTTCTCTTTAAATTTTTCTGTTTTCTTTAAGTTCTCTCAATTTCTCTTTTTTTATGAACATATTTTTTCCTTGCTTTGTTCCAAATATCTTCTCCCCAAAATCTAAGTTTTTGATTTTTATTTACCGACTCAATTAATGCATCCATCATTGGAGCCATGTTTGGTGGCCTACAACTCAAATATGTTTCCAAAACTTTTTCTTGAAAAGGCTGTCATGGTAACAACATTTAAAAAAAAAAAACATATACCAAAAGAACAAAAGTTTAGATGTATGTGATGGTATGATGTCTTAGATGAATGTTGTGGCAGGAATGCATAAGTTACGTTTAAGCGTATAGAATTAATACAGTCATACATCCATAATCACTTACGGAATTTCTGAATGAACACAAGCATTTTTCTAAAAAACTTAAGCAAGAGGAGGTGCTAACTGTAATAACCGAATTAGAACAATATCTTTGAACCGACTTAAGATTTCAAGAGATCAAACTTAGCTTTCAAAATTCTAAGACTACTTTCAAAAAAATTCTCGATTCTAAAAGATTCCTCAAATCAAAACTATTAACTATTCAAAATTTGCTCATCTGTCGATAAAAGTTTATGAGATATTTATCTTCAAAATAACTTATTTTCCAAGCACCACACTGCGCCACACTTAGGTTGAAGATGAAGTTCAAGTGAATGTGATATATCGAGAGTGAATACAACCCTTAGATTAGTTACACCTAGTAAAGGTACCGGGAATGGCCAATCCTCATAACGACTCGTGAGTCTCTTTTTCATTTTTAAAAAATATTTTTCTGAAGCACTCCAAAAGTCGAAACAAATCTTGGGAAGCAGACAGTCCTGTAATTAAACTTCTTCTCCTTGGGAACTTGCAACACTTGGAAAAAGTATTGTTTTATTGTTTCATAATCTTCAAAAAGATGGTAAAGGTTCATATGTCATTAAAACCTACATTTTTAAAAGCTCTAGATTAAACCCTTAATTAGATCGAACTTTCAACTAAAATAACAGTTTGAAAACCTAAACTACTCCCATAGAACCATGACCTAACTCTTAAATGGAAAGTGAAAACACTAAACTCATTAATGAAATCAAAGACTATAAACCCTGATCAATTGACAATTAAAGCCCTCAAGTACAAGCCTTGGAATATGGATCATGTTTTCAACTTTGAACCCAAGAACCTAATCATATTATTCAAACCTTTGAGATGCATGCATCATGCAACTTAGGGTTATCGTTGCATAATATATAATGACAATGGAGATAATCTAATGACTTTTCATTGTCAATAGAAAGTTATCAAGGTCAGATTACATTTTCATTTTTCAAAGTCAAATTGCTTTATAATTGCGATAGGATAGGGCTGATATTTAGATGCTTAGACAATGGAAGGGTAAAACTAGTCCTTGGCTTGATTACCCCCAATAAAGTGCCAGGAATAGTCAATCTTCATACCGATAGATCGGGTTCCATCTTTTTGCTTAACCTGCACAGATCAAATAGTGGCGAGTAAAACAATATAAAATTGACATGTTGAGCGGTAAAATTTTACGTGCAAACAATATAGCATTTGAATTTGGATCTTTTTATGTTTTGAATCGATACTGGCGTTATTTTAGATATTTTTGTCTTTGGATCTATGTTTATATGATTTGAATTTTATACAAATTTAACATTTAGATTTAGATCTGATTTTGTAAGACACATTTTATTTAGTTCAGCTACATGTTAAATTTATATTTGAGTTAACATGTTAAGAAATATGGTTCAAAATTCATATCCTATTTATACTTGGTCCAAAAGTATTTTAATATTTATAGACTTTTAGGATCTATAATGCTATGGAATCATCTTTTCTGTGTTTCTTCCATCATAAGGAATTAGATCTCAATATCTACCCTCAACTAGCAAACAATTTGATGTTAGGTTTGTTGTTCATTTTTCAATGGAAAATTTTTGGGTAATCCTTTTTGAATGAATGTTAGAAAAAGAAAAAATATGTTTTGTGTTGTTGATTGGGTAATGCCTATAACATCACATAATGATACTACTATAAGTAAAGTAACAAGTTGGACATGATGATATCCATGTTAGTCAAAGCACTTTTACTCAAGTTTGATGGTGAGACTATTTATAACTATGTAAAAATCTAAATTTGAGATATGTAGCACATATTAAATTATGACATCCAAAAGTTGACAAGCTAGATAAGAAGGTTGTATGATGCTTATGCATAGAGTACCCAACATTTCAGAAAGCTATAAACCATTTCACAAAACTATGACATTGTTCAAGAACAGAAATGTGGTGTTCTTTAAAGAATCCAAATCTAGTGGTCCTGTTGATGATCAAATTTGATCCATTGGATATTTTTTAGAGACAATTTTAATGAACTGATTGTAGGTTACTTTGTCAATGAACCAACTAAAGCTCAATAATGAATTCAATTATCATGTTGTGGATCAGTTTAATTTGGTAGAAGATATTGATGAATGGTTTGGCAACCAACGAGGACCAGTTTGGTAATGAACTAATCAGTTCCAATCTCTTTACTTCCCATTTTAGTAATAAATTAGATTGGGACAATTAATTGATAATGCACCAACTGAATCTGGTCTCTTTGCTTCTCATACCCTTACAGGTCTCTATAGTCTCATGGCCTAGTGGGTGATATTGGATTGTGGTCATGAGATATGCCCGCCATCTCATTATGGATGATAGGATATCCATTATGAGGTCTGTATGTAAATGTATGTACAGTTATACTAAACTGAAACATGGCACCCAGTGACCTATAACTAACATTTTTGGGTGTGCGAGAAAACTGGGCAGCCTATAAAATAGCCCAGCATCCTCCATGGAGGTGGAAAACATAAAGATATTATTGAAAAAGGGCTCTATGAAGCAAACCCATAAGCATCCTCAATTCACCATACTTTCCATTCTAGTCAAATCTCTCTCTCTCTCTCTCTCTCTCTCTCCCCCCCCCCCTCTTTTTCTTTACTACCTCACTTTGTTCCTAATGCATGTTGCAGCGCTGGTCCTAAGCTATGTAAGGAACTAAAAATTCCAATAGATGTAGACTCTGACCAAGTTTAATCATGTCAATTCTTTTTTACATGTGTGTGGCTTGTTCACTCTTTTATTTTTCATTTCTTTACACTTGCAATACTGTGAACCTTATCAGGATGCTCCATATTATCATAAAAGTCTTACGAGAAGAGGCATTACCATTCAATGTTTATGCAAATGTAGGAGAAGCGATGGGTTAGAGCTTCCGTGCTCCACCACTTTACCAACTTTCTTTGGGTCTTGGAGTCGTTGATCAAAACACTTCTAAAAGTTAGCTAGGAACTTGGACACTTTGGGGCTGTTTGAAAATAATAGCAATATGTTACTGTTCCATGCATATGCTGTAAAAGATGGAGGAGATCAAGGGCAGAGCCAATATTTTTTCCCATGGGGCGGGGGGAGGGGACGGCCTAAGAACAAACTATAATATATTATATATACAATATATAATATATATATATATATAATATATTATATAATATGTTATATATATAGTACAATATATATATAATAATTATATATAAACACACAATCTCTCTCTCTCTTTAGATAGCATTTGAAAACCACACTATAGCCGAAGTGAACATATATAGTATACAATTGCCCATGTCATGAAGGTGAAGCGATCTGTCCTATGGCACACTTTAATAACTGCTTGTGTCATTAGCACGAAGCACGATCTATCCTAAATAGAGCGACCTGTCCTATGGCACACTTTAATAACTGCTTGTGTCATTAGAACGAAGCACGATCTATCCTAAATAGATAAGGCAATCTATTTATATTAAAGTGACAATAGTGTGAACATAAGGTGGAGATACAATATCACAAGCCAAAATTTGGCTAACAAGTACATTCATAAACTCCAAAACAAAAAAAATGCTACTTAACTAAAACAAGCAGTTTTGTATTCTTTCTATGTAGCACTATCAGTTTTTGTTTCTGTTTCTATTGAAAATAGTTACATATCATCATTCATTCACATGCACAATAAAATGTAAATAAAAAAGCTACATCATTTATTGTTAAAAACTAAAGAATGATTCAGATAAACATTAACATCAACAAGACGCAACATTATACTTTATCTATTTCAATTGTGCTCTACGAGTTTTGTCTTGTAAAATGCATCCATAATATCATTCTACTACAAGAAATAAAATATTTACTAACATACAATCTGCGTTAGTAAAGGTTTCTACAAACACAGACATTGTGTTACAAAACATGCTACAAAGCCTTCTCTTACAAAAGTACCTTGCATTAGTAATAGTTATTAGTAATGAATGTTCTTCGTCGCTAGCAACAAAGTGGTTGTGTTAGTGGTTGTGTATTAGCAATGCACCTACTGCATGCTTAATATTTAATCAATTTTTTTTGGACTGTGGCTTCCCAAATGGGTGCCTTATTTTTCAGTACAAGTATACAATGTTTTGGGGAAAGTCCCCATTTAATGATGATCCTTCGTCAACTAGGCCTTCACCACGTTCCCTTGGCAGTCTCAGGTGTAATACAACCAATGATGATCCTTCGTTAAAAATTCTTGGTGTTAACCTGCTATTGGTGACTGTAAGCACTTTCATCTAAACTTCTATTGGTGACTGTAAGTGTGTTCCTCTACAATTGCTAGTAATACAACTCAACAACGAGCAACCAACTGTAGAACCTAAAACGAAAAGTTTACCATGTCTGATGCTTTGTACCATGTCAGCAAGGTTGTCCACCCATTTCAAATAAAATTGCCCCTTTAGCACCCAAAACATTGATCTATTCATTCACTGGGAGTAAATTATGTGGAACAAGCTAAATATTCATTTCAGTCTCCTCAACTCCAATTTCAAGCTCAAAAGAAGCACCACTGCATAGTTTTAGAAACTGTTTACAAGCATATGCTATGCCTCACACTGGAATTATAGGAAAACCAGTTGATGCATCAGACAAATCCACCTTGCAATAATCTAAGTAATGACATGACGCACCAAACAAATTCTCTTGCAAGAGAAAGGAGAGGCCTTCTCCAACCAGCAAAGCATTTGGTGACCTTGTTAAATTTGCTCTTTGCAGATTTGTTATTTTCATCTTACCCTCTCATACTTGTTGTTTCCATGTTAGGTCCCATCATCTTCTCGCTGGTCAAGGTCACAGTGTCATCCAACAGAACTGAAGCATAGCCCTATAGATATATGCACATGCTTCAGTGGCGGAGCCACATATAGGCTGGTGTGGGCAGTTTCCCACACCAGCTTCTCAAATTTCTTTCATTTTTACATTAAGAACATTTAATATTTACTTTGTTATACATGTAAATGCTCCTTCAGGTATGAGGGCAGTTTCCCACACCAGCTTCTCAAATTTCTTTCATTTTTACATTAAGAACATTTAATATTTACTTTGTTATACATGTAAATGCTCCTTCAGGTATGAAAACCTGTGAACCAGTGCCCCTCCAAAAAAATTATGACTTCACCGATGGCACACATGTTAATTTAGAATTTTCAACAAAGTTAATAATCTCACTTGCTCTCTGCTCAAGTTTTAAACAGATGAAAAGTTCCAGGAATCTTGTAGCTCTGTTCTGACATGGCCAAATTAATTACCTGAACCAAGAATCGTGGAAGTGGAGCCAAAGGAGGGGGGCACCCATGTGGGACTCCATCTACACAGCACTCACCACGGTAGCTTTGATGGTGGAGAGTGCGGTGGGGAAGATGGTGGCATAGAAGGTGGTGCTTAGGTGAGCGGAAGTGGAAGTAGCTGTGGCTGCAAGAGCAACGAAAACCACCAAGGTCATGTAACGTGGAAGGGGCGATGCCATCTTGATCGGGACCAGCAAGCAACTAGAAGGGACTCAAAGAAACTGCTGCTTGCTAGTTAGCTTTCTTGAGTAATGAGATGATGTGGTGTTACTAAGATGCTCATCCTCTCCTTTATTATAAATTCCATGGTCGGCAGCCTGCTCTGGACTGGCCCCCACCTCTAGAACTTGAAAAGTTTGTTTAACTTTCCTCATAAGCAGTATGCCACTCCCTGTTGTTAAAATGATAGTCAATCCTCCTCCATAAATTTTTCACCTTCTGACCTTGTATAATACTCATGACGGGTTCTGTTATTTAATTCTTAAGTGTCGTCCAATATTCATATTTTTCATTTCCGATATACCTATCAAAAGTAGACAAATATTAGAAACTGATATGCTATAGATATGGATGGTGGCAATGCTTAAACATAGGATAACCTAGTTGCTGCGTTAGTTCCCATACCTTTTCCATTATAAATTTTCCTCCGGCCCTTTTTATTTTGTTCTAAACCATGGGCTCCCCACAAGGTTTTGCAGCCAATTTTTAACCATAAAGGCCAAATTTTGAAAGAACATTAACAGCCCCCTGAAATAATATCCCCAGCTTCTGCACCTTCCAAAAAGGTATATTTTCTTGTTCCCTGTGGTTTGCATGTTTTGTCAATTATTGCAAAAACTAGCAAAGCAATGACAAAAGTATCATAGCTACATGCTTACATCACATTACCTTCACACTGATACACACAAGTTTAGTAAGACCATAGGACCATGCAACTATCAACATGATATCCTCTTTCCTACAGATTCTTTCAAGTTTTACCACTGAATTTTCTAACAGCTGCACACAACATGGATAACTAGTTAAAAGAACAATCACATCCAGTGCCCATCAAAGACAAGATACAAGAAAAATAGGTACCCAAAAGGCTATAACCAAGGAAAAGAAAAAAAAAATGTCCTACCATGTTAGCCATGACTAATCACTCTAGATGTGCCTGTCTGTAATGAGTGAATGACAAAAAATAAAGAAATGTGGTAACATCTCTCATCAAGTATGCACCAAAAAATTAGGATTCTTTTAAAGTATGAATGCGTGGCAGGAAGGCTACATAACAATCGACATGACAAAGTCTTCCCCTCGTAAAAGTAATGTGCCACTTGTTCCTTTTTATGACAAGAACTCGTACCACAGTGAGGCCCAGCATAAGCACATTGTAGGCTGCCATGGAATCTTGAGTGCAATTTCACCCTTTCAGAAAGCATATTCGGAAATAAAAGACAAACCAGCGGATATCACCAGTTGAATTACATACCTGAGTTGCAATTACCAATATAAACTGAGCAAAAAA
Source organism: Nymphaea colorata (assembly GCF_008831285.2). Lineage (NCBI taxonomy): Eukaryota > Viridiplantae > Streptophyta > Magnoliopsida > Nymphaeales > Nymphaeaceae > Nymphaea > Nymphaea colorata. The sequence continues at coordinate 9,735,127 of NC_045141.1, forward strand.
CAAAGGACTTGTTTGATGAGCACTGCTGGAGACTCTTCCACGTACTTGGCCTTTACAGCATCATTTAGCTCCTGCAGGAAAGCACATATGCATTTCGCTTTCGACTCTGAACACTTTTTTCGTCAACTGAAAAGATTTAAAGCTCCATAAGATCAATAGGGAAAGTGCCGAAACAGTAAAGATCTACATTCTCAACAACATACCCATGAAATTGTTTCCGAGATAACCCCTGAAAGCACGTACGTATTTTGTAGAATGTACCCGTTTGAAAGACATTCTCCTCTTCCAGCTCCACATCCTTACATTGGATAAAGGCTACAATTGAGCACTTCATAGGCAGCACTCCATGGCAACGGAGAGTAGCACCACTCAAACAACTGGCAGCTCATCCAGGCTGCTCCCACTAAACAATAAAAGCACAAGTTTGGACACTGGAAAACAATAAATCAAGTTATGTGTCATGTCACATGCACTCATCTAGACTTGCAGCTTGCTGCAATGAAACCCTACAATAAACCAAAATAATGCACAAAAGATTAAAGATTGCCTACCCATCTTTTTGTGACAAAATTGCTTGCTAAGTTAAGGGATGTCAGAGTCAGATCTTCATTAAATTTCAGTGCTTGAGCTAGAGCAAAGGCACCAGTATCAAGCTTGCAAATATGAGAGAATTGCTGATCACATTTTCATGATCACTAAAGAAATTGCAATGAAAAAAAAATATGGCTACTTACCCTGATCTCACTAAAACCTAGATGAAGAGAAGTTAAACTTTGTATTTTAAAATTCAGACATAAAAATTTGAACATTGTTATAGGGATATAAAAACACAAGAATGTGTTTAATTTGTGCATCTAATCAGCATGGTTAATTTCTACTTCATGCACTTTATTGCATAGATCATCCAACTACTCACACAATTGCATATTTTGCGCCTTCAGTTCACTTTGCCTAGGAGGTGAATTAAAAAATTGTGATGGTTTTGCCCCCTTTCCATAAGTACACACTTGTCCAAATTTGTCTAGCCCCATCAATCGTGACAAGACATCATTTGGAAATGCATCATCTCTAAGACCTTCAGGTAGTTGGGATATTGCTTTATTGAGTTGAGCTTGCAAATCAATTATGTGTATTTAATGAATTTTAATTATACTCTTTGCTAATAGTAATGAGATATTATAATTTACAATTACTTCACTTGTCGCTTGGCTATGTTAGTTTCTTTTTCTACTTGTTTGTCTCATAATGAAGACCTCAGCATGGGAAGGCTGTGGTTCACCTTCTCTAACCTGCATAAAATAGACAATATTTAATATTCATAATAAACAAGTCAATAATGATAATAATGAATAAGACAATACAATTTCTGGTCAAAATCTAGCAAGTCCCTTTTTTTGCTCATAATATGAGGAGTCTTGTACATTCTTTTGCTTTTTCACTATGCTCCTATAACAAACTGTTAAAGTTAGAAACTGTAAATGATTACATACAATAAATTAGACTAATTAGAACTTGTTATATTCACATGATGCAACATATTATATATATTATCAATATAAACATGCTCACCATAGATTGTCTAGTTTCAAATGCGAATCAAGTTCCTCCATTAATCTTTAGGAATTGAGACTTTTCAATGCCTCATATAATTGTCTATTGATTTATGTTTTTGGTATATCTTCCTCAAAGTACATCTTCAATATCTTCACAAATTAACGTACTGTTTCATTGCCATCTTTTCCTGAACTTCATGGCCTTCATATTTTTCTGCAAGACAACAATGTTTAATCATATATAGGTTGTATTAAACTTAAACGAAGAAAAAAAGCAAGAAAAACCAATTCCCAGGACATGATTCCACACATCATCTTTGCATATCTGAGGTAAATCTTTCCATGCATGGTAGATAAGTGGCATAATTTGACTGTTTCATGCCATTGTACTAATGAATGAACTAAGCTTTTGTGTTTTTTCTCCTATTGGTTGACCATGTTTGTTGATCTCCATTTTGAACTTTTGTTTAGGCCCCAACCTTATAGAATCTAATGCACAAGAAATGCCCCTTGTTTTTTCTTTGTACTGAGGCGGTTGACCTAAAAATACATATGTGGTTAAAAAGATAGAAAATAATCACTATTTAAAGATATAAAATCTGTTTGGTTAAATACACATAGATGAATCATACTTATGTTTGCCTCATATGTTGGAAATTCTTGCCTTTTGGACATATGTGAAACAATCCACTTTCAGCCATCTACATATGATACAACATAAACATAACAAATTACAACAACAAAACCATAACTTAAAATGAACTATGCACTTAAAATAATCTATGCCACATATTACAAAAAAAAAAAAACAAGAAAAGCACAAAACGTTTACCTTGATAAGGTGAAATGCTTTATTCTCACAAGATATAGAGACATGTCATAAATGAATACAATTAAATGTATTTAAAAATACATATATGAATATCATGATATACTAAAAAAAATAAAGAAAATAAAAATATGCATGCAACAAACACAAATAAAATGGGAGATTAGAATATCATAATATGTGACTTAAAAATATACATGTCTCATTTATATGTCAATATACATGGCCAGTACATTTGGCCTAACCCAAGAAACATCATCAACTATTTGTGATATTTCAATGTTGTAAAATTCACTTCCAAAATTATTATTCACTTCATCAATTATTGCATCTGGCATAGTTTGTTTCCTTTGCATATCAAACAAGCCTCTAAGTCTCACTTTAACAACAACTTGACAATCTGTGTCAATAGGATCTTCAACATCGAAAACCTGTTCCACTTGAGCTGCGAGTACAAATGGTTCAGTTTCCATACATGTATATTTTGAATTCAGTAGCACAAAGCCGAACTCATTTTTCTTCATTCTTTTAGCATTTGAACTCAAAACATTGAACCATTTACACTTAAATAGAGCAAACTTTATATCTCCATTGTATTCAACCTCAAAGATGTCTGTAATAACTCTATAATAAGTAACCTCAGCAAGAACTAGATTTCTATCTTTTACACTTGAGAAACTTAAAGTTTGTGTACCCGTAACAATGCTGCTGCTTTGAGTTTTCTTTTTTACTTCCTTTTCAAGTGTATGAATTCAAAATTCATTTATCACAAAACTATTATATTTTCTCACTATCTTTTGATTATATTGTGAAAGCCATATAAGTTCATATCCAATTGTTGGTCATTTTTTCTTTGATGTAACTAATAAATCTATAACAAATAAATGACTAACTATATGATGTTTTATAATAATACAAATTAGAAATAAAAGTACGTCAAATAACAATATTTCAATTATATGATCTTGAAACCATTCGGAAAATTCGATCTTACGCAAGTGTTCAATGTTACGAGGCATTTTATATAATTATTGTATTCTCAACAAGTGCAGATGTTTCTTAATGGAAACTCAACTTATGAGTATAATTTCAATTTTAAGGACATCTCAAAATTAAAAAAACTAATTAAGTTAAGAACTTACTGAAGCTAAAGTGCCACTAAAGGATGATTAAACAATATATAAGTGTGTAGTTGTTGAAAAATTAAATTGTCTATAGTAAACAATGCATATGCTCCCAAAAATTGTCATTTCCTCAATAATATAGAACTTTGTTGATTCAATTTCTTCATAATTTCTCTCAAGATATTTCTTCAGCTAAATACCCTTCTACAATTGATCCTTCTAGTTAGTCGAAAAAGTTGAAAACATAATACTAGACATTAAAGCAAAATAAAGTACCTTTCAATAGGAAACATCCAATGGTATTGAATAGACCCACCCACAAAAACTTCATGAGCTAAGTGAATAGGCAAATAAATCATGATATCAAAGAATGTATGTGTAAATACTTTTTCTGATATGACACAATATCAATATAATTTGCTCCACTCAAATGCTTCAAATCTTTTTTTTTCTGACTTTTGTATATAATTCCTAGAAAAAACTACACAATTCAATCAATACTGTACTTTTTTTTGTAAAGATTTTCGTAAGGCTAATGGAAGGAATTGATGAATCGACATAGGACAGTCATGACTCTTTAACTCCGCGATTTTATGCATCCAATGTGAAATATTTGAAGCATAACCATCTGGAACTTTCAAATTCCTCAAGACTTTACAAAATATGTTTTCTTTTCTTGTTCATGGTGAAACATGCTGCTAGCAAAAATATCTTACCAGCTCCATTACTTGTTTGTGGGTGAAGACCATGTCTTATATTCATTGCTTGTAAGTCCAAATGAGAATTATAATGATCTTTTTGTCATTTCTTCCAAATTCAACAATGTACTAACTATGTTGTCACAAACATTTTTTTTGATATGCACTACATCCAAGTTGTGACGTAATAAGTTATACTTTCAATATGGCAAAATGAAAACTATACATTTTCCCCAATTATACGACCATAGTTTATGTTCCACTTCTTCTAATGTATCAATTCTAGAAAGAGTTGAAGGAGCACTTCTTAATTTTTCAGTCCCATCAAATGAACATTTGTCCAATCTATATGCATGATATGCAAACAAAAATCTTCGATGATCCATATATTATTCTTTAGAACTATTTATTAAACAATAAGAATGTTTATCCTTTTGGCATATAGGGCATGCTAATTTTCCTTTTGTGCTTCAATCTTGATAAATCTCCATCAGTAGTAAAATCATTTATGGTCCATAATAAAGCTGCATGTATCTGAAAAACTATTTGTTGCTTGCATCATGAGTATCTACACCAAATTCCTACAACAATTTTAATTCATCAATTAGCATATGCAAATATCAATCTTTTCTCCCAAAGAATTTCACCTAGACATTAACAAAAACAAATTCATGTATGGTTGTTTCATATACATACATGGTGGTAGATTATATATAACAATGATGACAAGTCATATACTGTATGAAGTACTCAAAGTATGAAATGAGTTGAAATTGTCACTTGCCAAACCAAGTATGATATTGTGACTGTTTAATGCAAAAAATAGATGTAATTTATCAAAAGATCTTCATGTCATTGAATCAGCTAAATATTTTAATAAACCATTTTTAATGTGTCCTTCATAATGCCATCTTATTATTGAACCAATTTTTTAATAAAAATACATTCTCTGAAGTCTTGGCATTAATGAAAAGTGGTGCACAATCTTCACAGAAATCTTTTAAGTTATGCTTTGATTTTCTTGTTCTATATTTTCTCTCCATCTAGAAGCACCACATATGTCACATTGATCTTTAGCACTTGCTTCTTTGCAAATTAACGTACAATTTTGAGGACATGTGTCGTTCTTTTCACAAGTCACGCCCAATGCTCTAATAGTTTTCTTTGTTTCATAAAATGATTTTGGTATTTGCACACCTATAGGAAATGCTTCTTGCAATTCCAATAGCATATCAAATGATTCATTACTCCATTCATGTAGACACTTTATGTGAAATAACCAAATAATGAAAGAAAACATGGAGAACTTTTCACATCCTTGATACAATTCTTATTTAGTATCATTTAGCAACTTTGCATGTTTGTTATTATGGATATCTTGATCATCCATGTCACCCTCTGCATCTTGATCATCCACCTTCATGTTATCTTCTTCCAGACGTATTCCAAATACATCTCTTATTAACTCATTTATGTCATTTTCATCATCTTCTACAGTTTCATTAAGATCACTTTGATCTTGTGATATTGGCTTACCGTGATAATGCCAACGTATGTAATTTTGGACAAAACTGATGCCCATCACATGATCCACAACATCAACTGCTATACTATTGTCATGGCAAAGTTGATGAAGTCTCTAACATCTTTCACATATTTCATGTTTCTTTTAAGAAAAAAAAAGTATTCATAATAAATCTTATATTCAAATAAAAAGTTGTAAAGCATAGTCGACCCTTCTTTCAGAAAGCACGCACCTGCAAATCCTCCAATCCGAAAGATTAGTGCTAATATAACTCCCAAAAGAAAGGCTCGAGAGCAAGTAAAAACCTACCTATCTTTCTATATCCAACTTCGATCTTCCATTTTCAACAATTGCTTTTATTTAGTGCACACTTCAATCGATAAATGTCATAACAATAAAATCGTGATATACAAGTTCTGTTATATATTGTTTGAGAATCAACGGCAACATATGTTCTTTGAGGTATTTAAATAAGAGATCCAATCATGCATTCAAACTTTTTTAGTTGACAAGAACAGAATTTCTTATCATCAATCAGTGGCTTTATTGTGCATCAAATGATGAAATACTATGAAGGGCTCATGTTCTACTTCTTAACTGTAATCCTATATATGTGCTTTTCAAGCTGGACTTCCACAAATGGATCACCAAAACCATTGAGTTTCCTGGTTGTCAAGTCCACTGATGGATCACTAAAACAATGTTCCCTTAGTATTTGAAAGCAAATATTGGAGAGTATTTATCAATAACTTTATTGTGCATGTGAAATGATAAAACATTTTGCAAAAGAACTACCCGTTATGACATAATAACTGATGGGCATCTATGAACATGCTTCATGGATGCCCTTTCTTTGAGGACCCTTACGCTATTTGGTAGTAACAACAAATTGTTACCATCCAAATCCATGCAAAAAATTACAACATATTCACGAAATATTGTAGTAGTATAGTGTTATATGAATTTACTCCAAACTTTACAAGCTTAGAATTAAAAAATTTGTTTCTTTGTGGACTCTATGTAGGAAAAAAATAATGATGACAACAAGATTCACAAAATTAGTACTCTTTTATTATCAATTAGTGATAGAAAATGCCTTTCAACAAAAAAATTAACACCAAGGATGTCCCCACAATTAGCGAGATGTTGTGCATAAAGAGATTTTTAACCCAAACACTTGCACAAAATAAACAAATCCAGGAACCAAAATTAACCAAAAATAGTATAATAATTTTTCTAAACAAGTTTTATGTTCTAAGTTCAAACTAGAACAAGTAATCGGAAACCAAATTGCTAAATTACTACAATATGAAATTTTGGTCATCTCTTGGGACTTGCCCAACCAGTTGAGCTTTATTCATAGATCCGACCATTCGCACCTCAAATTAAAAGATGTTTGATAAGAACATTGTATTCTTAAAAACATGTTTTAACAACACTATGTTCCTATTCCTTAAAAAATGTCATTATATTTACCAATGTATTATTGAATCTAAGAACAATATCTACAATCACAATGTGTTTCTCCAAACATATATTGTTTATCATGCAATTTAAGAACATGAGTTGTAAAAGCACAAAATAAGATCGAAGGAGGGAGGGACTGATCTTAAATCAATCCTAAAGATTTTAGATCAGGGGCATTTAAATGCCCCCTATAGAAATAGAGAGAGTGCAATCGCATTTAGTTATTTGGAACACTACGAAAACCTTATAAACATTGTGGAAAAAGTTGAGCTACCAAATTCATTCACACTTTATAATTAACTCAAAACCACATTGTAACTGTTTACTTAAAATCAATAAAGTGAAAAGAAGTTGTTCTGAAAACCTGAGCTACTTTTTAGAGTACATAGCACCACTTTCAAAAACAATTAAAAATAGAACTATAAAGAAAATTTCTCAAAAGATATGAAATATGAAATTTCTAGAATTTTCGTCAACACATCTGTACATTCAACCTAGAGCCAAAGAAAACCAGATTGTTCTAAAAATAAAAAGCATAATCTAGTGCTAACCTCAAAATACATAACTTAATCTCACATACCTGTGGTACGCCGGTGCTGTGTAACAATGTCGTGTTTGGTTGGTCATTGGGAAGCATCGGCCCACTGGCACTATAACTAGATCAACCTCCTGAATCAGTAGACATGCAGAGGAAGGTCAATTAACGTGTGAAGGAAAGACAAGAATCCTACCACATTCATAAATCAAGAGAAACCAACTATATTCAAGCTGGCCCACGTCCTTGGGAACATAATTGCAGTTGGCTTATAAGGAAAATTTGACCATTATCAGTTGCATGAACCTTCTAATTATCAATATTCCTAGACTGTTAATAATTTTCACTCCTGCATGAACAAGGTAAAAGCAATCAATTATTCAAATGCATATAATAGACCAGATGACATTAAAAGCATTGTTGGCAGATCGTGAAAATGTTACACTAGAAAACAAATGACCTGACAACATTGAGTTTTTCAAATAGTATCCAAGGATCAACATATATGGGTTTAATCATCAACATATATTAGCAAACAAATCACATAAATCTAACTACAATATCTTAAGGAAGCATTTGTGAGTACTGCTCGTGTAAAATTTTATCGATTCTTCTATTCTCATTCAAAGGCAATCCTTATGCTTATGAATTTGAAGAAGTAAATCTGAGAGCGAGTGGGAGATGCTCCGTTACCTAATTTACTATGTTGTGAAGACATTAACTTGATAATACATGAAAGTTGGGTAAACAGTTCTGCAAAGAGGCAGAACAACCAGTCTTCCTTCCTCTTGTGCAGTCACATATTTGACATCTCTGCAAGAGAAGAGGTTGAAACATCCAATGGATTTGATTTCATTGATTGCTTTCTAATTCCTGATTTTGAAACATACTCTTGTGTATTTCTTCCAGTTCGGACAAGAAATGTTGTTTCTATGCAAGCTTGCCTTGGTTTGCAGTTCAACAGATAATAATAACAATAACAATAATAATAATAATAAGGATATGAAATTTCCAAGCAAGTGAAAAGGCTAATCAAATATTTATTCATTGGGACGTTTATATATAAAATCCAGATCTTAACCTAATTGCATATATGCATGAGAACTTCATTAGCCTGTAGGGCAACTTTTAATTAGCTATGATCAATATAACAATATGAAAAAACTGAACAGAAAATACCCACATGTTAGGAGTTAAGGAAAAGTAGATCTCACTAATTAATTAAGATTGCCATTGATATTAGAAACAAGCATGATGAATGTCTATAAGATTTTCGAGCTTCAGCTTTACTTTTTCGTCACCCAATCAGTTGGTGAAGATGGTTTTATTATGATAATCATACACTTTCCCCATTCATATTTATATGCATATATATCGCCTAACTGAGCATGATTGCTGTGCCCCTAACAATATTGGTTCAACATTTTCCATGGCTTAGCATCAGAGAATATTCTACTCCACTTAAGCACTTTGGAATTATGTGATTACACTTTCCTAAGAAGACAAACACATTAAAACACATTATATATGTGCTCACAAGTTGCAATGAGGATATATATATATATAGCCTTGGGAAATTAGCAAGCAATGCAGCCATCCATAAGAAATCAAAGGAAGGGAAAAAACAGTTCTTTTATAAGACGAAAACAGTACTACTTATAAAAAAAAATTAAATCCTGTTTTTTTTATTCTGACCCTAAGTGTTGTTTTGAAATGAACCGGTGCTTAGCTAGTGTACTTTCATGCATTTGATAAATCCGACTTTGCTAAGAAGTTTCGTCTTGCATGTTATTAGCACAAGTATGATAAACGTTTATAAGATTCTCTGGCTTCAGCATTATTTTTCGTCACCCAATAAGTTAGAGAAAATGGTTTTATTGTGACAATCATACACTTCCCCTATTCATATGTATGCATATATGTCACCTAAATGAGCATATTGATGTGCCCCTAATTATATTGACTCAATATTTTCCATGGCTTAGCATAAGAGAATATTCTACTCCACTTAAGCATTTTGGAATTATGTGATTACACTTTTCTAAGAGGACAAACACATTATATGTATGCCCACAAGCTGCAATCAAGAGATATATAGCCTTAGGAATTTAGCAAGCAATCATTCATTACGTTGGATATTTGCAGCCATCCATAAGAAATCAAAGAAAGGGAAAAAAAAGCAATTCTTCTATAAGACGAAAATAATACTACTTATTAAAGAAAAAATTAAATGTTGTTTTTTCATTCTGACCCTAAGTGTTGTTTTGAAATGAACCGGTGCATAGCAAGTGCACTTTAATGCATTTGATATATCCAACTTGGCCAAGAAGTTTCATCATGCATGTTATTAGCCTAGCTAGTAGTTGATTGCGTCTGTCCTATACAGTTGATTTGCTGCACATGCTTCCCTGAATCTTTGAGACTAAGTGAAATCAGAAATGGAAAGAACTAAAGCACAACGTAGAAGGAAAGAGGCTTACTTGAGCCTGGTGCTATAGGGAATTTTTATATGCTCAATCACATCATCCAGCATACTGACTTTATCACAGTGACGAAATTTCAATCAAGAAACTCATATAAGTACCCTAGAATCTAGATCAACATGCCAAATACAGAAATCTTGGCATAAGTCTAGTGTCTCTGAGGTAAAATTGATCCTTTATATATAAGGCAGAAATCCAAATAAATATATCTAGCCTTATAAAATCCAAATAAATATATCTAGTTTATTCAGCTAATTGCTTATGACCACATATCATGGTAAAAATAGAAGAAGATTGTTTGGATCAAAGGTGATGGCGATTCATCCATGGATATATCAATGGCTGTAAATATTGTCGAAATATGAATGTTTTTGTTGTTATTTTATTCGTGATCAAAAGGCAAGAGTTGAGTTGTTTTCTAAATCAACATCACCAACATGACTCTTCAGGTCTAGCTCAGTTGATTTTATATTAAGCTTTTCCTTTGACAGATCTAACCTGGTTCTATGTATGCTGTGATAAGATTCTCAGCCAAAGTTTTGAAGTTATCACAAAATAATGAAAATGAAATCAGTATTCGTCAGCAACTCTATCATGAAAAAAATTAGAATCAAACTTGACGTGCTTGGTTCTACATGCAGTACATGGTTTAGTGGCCAATGTATGCCATAAGGATTATCACTTGTAGGGTTTAAAAAATCCAATTCTCCAAATAAATTCTAACATTGATTTATATTATGCATTGGTGATGAATCTAATTAACCAGGGTATAAATAAAAGGCATAGATGCATCATGCCCACTAGTCAATTTTGTTTTAGACAGACAATTATATTTGCTGCCATCTAGACTGCCAACCCAACAACCTTTAGACTATGAAAAATAGAGTATATGCATGATAACACATGTATCTTAATGTGCATTTTCCACACAATGAATGAACAGAAACGGATAATGGCTTAGTTACTCCTAAAAGTAGTCTGAGTTCTATTTGTGCTACAAATGCAAATTCGCTGGCTTTCCACATAGTGAATGAACAAAAATGGATAATGCATGAGTTTCCTTATGAAGCTCAAAGATGACAACACAAAGTTTTATAAGATAATATTTATACATGTTGTTCTTCCATGTTAATCAATGTTGGTTAACCTTCATAAAAGAGAGCGAAAGGAAGGCCAGTTGCAGTTATTTCTCAAAGCCACATAGATCTTTTAACCCAAGTAGACAAGTAATTGAAAGCCTTTGTCTTTAGCGATTATGAGCAAACTCATGAAGACCTAATGGAATCCTTTTAAGGTTTGAAATTGTCCATAGGAAAGCTCTCCAACAACCCCCTCACCATTATAAGGAAAATTTAATTGCAGATTTTTAATTGCATCTACATCAGGGTTGCATTTCAAAATATAAAAATGACATGAAATTGCATAAAAACGGCCACTAAGCCAAACAATAAAGTCATCTATCTAATTGCTTGCACCAATCCAATAGGTACTCATGAACATACAATCAGTATTAACATTATGAATCATCACTAGTAAACTGACTTGCTCCTGCGATCATATTTATAGAAACAATGAGAAATGCACAAGTTTCAAAAGAAGGCTAGGGATCTGGCTTTACCCCTGCCATCAATGAGAGATAAATCACTTCCTGATTTTTTTTTCCCAGGCAGAACTACTTATTATTCATTTTTTTCATACCAGGAATCAATTAGCCATTGCCAAACTACAAACATAAGCAGACATAAGTCATCTAACATATGCAAAATGCAGTTTATTATAGTACTGAATATCTTGGATTCCTGATGGTATTGGAATCCATAACAGATGCATATTTGTTGTATGCATTAGTTATTTATTATTTTATTAATAAATAATCAACAGATCTAGTTACTCAGCACAGAAAATAAAAGCCTCATGGCTTTGTATAAACCTTTTTGTATAAACTATCGATTGGAACAGAGAAAATGAAAAAGGAACGTTTGTTTTCCCCTCCCAAAATATGGGATGAACCTGACCTAAGATTCAACTTAGCAGACTATATGTACAAAAGTGCATGGCTCATAGATGCAAATAAAGAGGGGAAAAGGGCTCATAGAGTCGCCCACCTATAGGTTCCTTGTGCTGGAGCAGAAGCAACTAGCAAGAGAAGAACGAAAAAGGGAAAATGGAAATCAGCGAGAAGTGTATAAATTTCATGGGTATCTTTTCCTAACACATTAACAAGATGCATTTGGAAATGGGGTAAACACATTAGGGGTGATTCCAACGTAAGATCGAGATGCTTTTGCAAAGACTAGAATTCCCTAACACAAAGTAAAGTGTGTTTGTGAAGCCCCAAAATTGCTGATGTTCTCCAATGCAAGTTTTTTCTTGCATTAGAAAAGGCCATAATTTTAAATAATTTTTTAACACAATTTGAACTTTCAGTGGTAAATGATGTGTTATACAAGATTTTTCTTTCGCACGCTGTGTTTCCATTGAAGAAAGCATTTTTGGCAAGACATAGGCTGATTTCGTTGCAGAAAGTTCGGCAAATAGCAATGTATAAAATTATTGTGTTGCTATATATCTTAATTCTACTAGTGTTCGAATCAAACATATGAGCAATTTCTTTCTCAATATACAAAAAAAGACAATCTATAATTTGCAAACAATTCATCATACATTTTGTTACACAATCTTGTTTTAATAAGTTTAATAGTAGAGCATGCCCTTTGTGTCCTTTGTGTGGTTGCAGTGGAAACAAAGAGTGTTAGAATGAGACTAAGCAACTTGTATGCATAGGGATATCATTCACTTTTTCTACTATGTATGAATGCTTGACACACATCTGATTGTACTCAAATTTTGAAAATTTGGATCATGACAAATATCATTCTTATAATGTCTCAGTGGACATCTTAAACTCATAAAATATAACTATGAAAAATCTTCAGGATAAAATTTCTATGCAAGAGTGTATGCATATTATGCATTAAATGACTGACATTGATCTCTAAGGTCAAGTGTTGATATCGAACTAAGTATTCCTTCGAATTCTCGTTAAATATACTATTCAACTCTACCAGTTGAGAATCAATAGCAACAATAAAAATATTGACATGATAATGATGTCTCACTGTGATAAAATCATGTTCACAATGAGAACGTGATTATCTGACATAATATTGGGCATCCATATCTAGAATAGGGATATCATGTGACATACAAAATGCTTACACAATATCTATAAATGAATCTCAATCAGTCTCTCTAAGCACTTATGGAAACTCTTTTAAATTATAAACCAAAGTCATTGCATTTAAAATGTCTTGTCCTTGCTCTTGCAATGCCTAAAAAAGAGTATCACTTTGTCTCAAAATTTCTTGTACAAAGTACAAAACAAATACAAAGTCAAACGATGTGATCATTTTATACCTTCACCCCATATTTGAGATGTCAATCCATTGTCTCTTAAATTTTTGAACACTACATAAGTTGCATTGAACTTTTTTACCAAACCACATATGGACAAAAAATGTGATCATCATCTAGTATCACCACATCGCTATAGTGATCAAATTTTATTAAGTCAACTTTATGTTTCAAGGTCATCTATAGCAATTCTAGATGGAATTTCATTTGCTTGAGTTTTATGCAATTCATCATTACATTTACTGCTTGCATTAATAACATTAATTACAAATGTTAACTATTCAAAAAAGTTATGAACATGTTATCACCCCAAATTTTTTCAAAAGACTACTTTATTTTCACTGAAACGAAATTCTCAGTTATTTAGATTTAATTTTTTTTTTACCCTAATCTCATTCCTAGAACCAAAACAAGTTCACAACTATTCGATCTAAAGTGAATTTCTAAACCCATGAATGAACCCAAACACAAAACTCAAATTCAAAACCCAATTGTAAACGTGAGATTCAAATCCAAAATCCAACTCTTGGATCCGAATTAGATCCAAAACCCAAGCCAAAATCAAGACAACAAAATTTGATTCTAAGAGCACCGCACGCGCATGATGAACCTTCCCTTTGTTTTATGTTTCATTATCATGCCAAGATATGTTTTGATCTTAAATCACTCACTAACGCATCGATGACCAATTGAACCCAATCCAGATTTAAAACGAGCCTGGAGTCACTCAAAACGGAGTCGACCCTCCATTTGTAATAAAAACCAATTTTATACATTTAAAAAAGGGCTTTATGTATTTTATATGAACAGCCTTTTATTTTATTTTGTTTTATTTTATGAAAAAAATTCTAGTTGTGTGTGACCGCATGCACCGCATCATGGGATCGTGTGCACAATCGCATGTGCATGGAAAGCGCGTTGCGTTCTACAGCACACTGCTACCCAACATGCTAGGTTTAATAGTGCCTGTTACTCGACAACGCCTGAACCGGGGCCTGCGCGTGTCGCAGGCCCAATTCTTATGCTAAAACCAGCCCATAGGCAGCGGTTTTGGCCCTGTTGGGTGGGCAATAGCCCTGCCCACACCCCAAAGGGTTTTTGCAGGCCTAATGGCCAATCCCACCTAGTCAAAACCTATTTTAAAAAAAAATTAATTCAAAAATACTTGGAATTCGCATGAAAATCCTGTTAAATTCAAAAAAAATTCAAATTTTGTGTTTTGACTCCAAAACTCTCTATAAATACCCCCATAATCTTCCCTTTCGGGCATGAGCTAATCATTGGGAGAACCGCTAGTGCTTCCTCACTTGAAAATATAGAGTTTTTCTGAGCTCTTTTTCCATTCCTCTCTATTTCTCTTCTTCTTCTTCTTCTCTATGCTTGGGATCAAGCTTCTCCAAGTTTCAACTCATTAAGGAAGCATAAGAAGATCCCTTGGAGGAATATCTTCATCATCTTGGAGCTTCACCCAAGACAACCTTTGGATCATCCGAAGAAGGAGACCTATTCATAAAATCATCTATATTAGAGATACCTAGTCATTCTCTTGTTTTTTTTTTTTTTCATTTCCTCTTACCACCTCCCCATGGCTATGCAAGAAAGCTCTAAAGATTTTCTATCCAGAATCGAGAGCTACTCTTAAGTGCACCAGGAGTATGCGCAAGGCAAAATAAATTCCATTTCTTCATTTCTTTTCAAAAATATGTTTGTTATGTTGCTTTATTCATCGTTTATGTTTGAGGTGATGTCCATGTGTGATAGATTAATTTTCATTAGTTAATGAGTAAATGCATGGCAAGAATGAGGGTTTGGTTTGGGATTTCTTCATTCTTATGTTGATTTTTGAGGTTGGGATTTCTTCAACCTGGACACAAATATGTACATATAAAAATGCATCTGTACGTCATACTTACGTTTATTTTTTTTTTTCCTAATCACCCGATTAGGGACCCCAATGAGTTCTTTATTACGTTGCTCTCTATTTTATGAGTATTTGATTTTCTTCCATACACAATGGTGGGAGAAATAGATTTTCTCATAATAAACATAGTTTTATGTTCACAGATAAAAATATTTGGATTCATGTTTTCCAAAAGATTTTCGAAAGCAAGAACCCTCTTTAATGAGGCCTTTGAGACTTAGCCTAAGCTCTTGCATGAGCTGAAGTTTCTCTCCGGCCTATATAGAAAAATTGAACTTGGATATTTTCAAGTTATTTCTTGATTTTAACTTTCATGAAAGCATATGCATATATATACGTGCACATGACTATCTATCTTTCTTTTTTTTTATATATTTTAACATATTCTTTTACAAATGCCTATACACGTACATATGAATATATATACACGTTTTTCACTTTCTCTATCTCTCTCTCTATCATTCTAAAATATTCTTCTTGCTCTCTTTTCGTGTTAACACTTCCTTTTCACAAGCTTTCATATACGTATATAATACATATGTATATATAAGTACGTGAATGTATACATACACCTCTCTCTTTCTTTAAAAAAAAATCTTTTATTTTGTAATTTTCAAATCTCTTCCCCTCTATCTTTCCCTATGTCTTTTGGAATAAAGTAATTCTTTTTTCCATTCTTTTGAATATTTTTCTCCCATAAGCTAAGGTTTTAATTTCTCATTTGGCAACTTCACTAAGACCAAAACTCAACTGATGACCTAATATTAGGATCATGCTTGATGGTCTACAACCCAATTCCATTTTGAAAAATTTATCTCTTTTCATAAAAATATTTACCACAATTATACAACTATAAATGAAAAACTTAAATGTATGTAGTGGTATGAATGTTTTTAAATAAATAGGAATGAGTAATGTGCTTTTAATCATATAAGTTTTAGTGCATTCATACGTTTACATTCACTTGTGAAATCACGAATTATCACAAGAACCTCTCTAAATGAACTTAGGCAAGATGAGATGGAGCTATAGCTTGAGAGTAACCGAATTAAGCAAAGTCTCAAACCTACTTAATTTCTTAAGAGAACACTAAATCGATTTCCAAAGCGATTTTCAACTGTCTTCAAATGATATTTGTAAAGATTTCTAAATTAAAAATTTCTCAAATCAAAATGTTTTACACTCACAAATGATTCTTCAAAACTTTTTCAAAAATTTGAAACATTAAAATTTCACTATTTTCTCAAACACTACACCGCATTTAGAAAATAAAGATGTTTAAGCTAAAATGAAATGCATCAAGAATAAACATAGCTCTTGGGTTGGTTACCCTCTGGTAAAGATTCTGGAATGGTCAATCCTCATACTGATGGGCCATTCTTTTTCTTTCTCATCAAATAAAGCCTCATTTTTTTGGAGCACTCCAAAAACCAAAATATTTTGGGGATGAAAAAAGATGGTGACTATGATGGGAACCGTCATCGTCAAGCCATGATTATTATTAATGCATTTCCACTAACTTGAACATCTCTCATATTGCCGATTAATAAGCATGACCTCTTCTTTGGCCTTGACACCCTAGGCATGATGTTTACATATAAAACTAATTGTGGAGGATCAATCATGTTCACCAAATTTAAGATCAAATATAACCCTCATCAATGTAAGGCTTGATTAAAAACAATATTTGATCTTCTACTTATTTTGGTCATTATCCTAAAAAACTTTGCATTAGAGACAACTAATTTTGAATGTGTATTCATATTTCAAAAATTTTCAATACCTATTTGTCCAGTCATCATGTTGTCAGGTTTGATCTTAGGCAGTAGCATAAAACTAAACCTTACAACATAACCAAACCATGGGTAGAAAAGTACCTTTATTAGTATCATGAGTGGTAACTTATGGTATATTAACAAATGACTAAGGAGAAATGAGAAACTCAGCTCTTAGTTGCCTAATGGAGAAGTCTATGCTCGTACTAAGCCTCTTGGCTAAGGTATATTAGCATATCTTCTATGAAATAATCATAATTGATCAAACCAAACTCAATTAGGTTCTTATGATCCTTTTTCAAATATATGCATGATACATGTAAGTGCTGGATGTTTGTCTTCCATACACTCTTTAATCAATTTAATAAATTTACATTCTATCTTCCTCATTTAAATCGTCTTGTTGGATCATCTCTTATGTAGTCTTCAATATGACCATGTCATAAACCCATGCTTTAACCCTACTACCTATATGGCATTGATTCATCAAGTTCTATCATTTGGCAAGTCCATTTTTTTTAAGAACTGCTCCAAAATCTACATTTTATCATACTTTGTCAATCTCTCATTTGTTCTTTTGTCCAACCTTCTACTCTTGAACATGGTACCCATCTATTGGTTCAATTACCAACTTTGCTTAACTCAGGTCATGCATTATCCTCCTTTATATTTAGCCACATAATTTTCTAGCTTTAATACTCAGGGTGCACCTCCTCCTATTTTACTACTTCCATGATTTTATTGAGTCATCAATTATTCCAGGTTGATTGTCAACCTTTGTTTTACTTCAGTATATTCCATTTTCAATTGTTGGTTCACCCATATTGAGTCTATATGAATCAAACATCATGTATTTATTCTATTCCGCTTGAAATTTAATCATTTCAAAATTAAGATTATTCATAAATAATAGATTGCTCATGATTTTCTTTGTTTTCCTATATTTTCAACTTCATATCTTGCTATGAGAATCACTATCTACCGATCTTTTAAAAAAAATTCCTACAAGCTTGGTCCCAATTGCTTATCATTAAAGACAAATCAAAAATTCTTTCATACCTAAGCTCATACACATGATATTACCTTTTACCCTCATTTTTCTATTAGCGAAAAATATATCAATTTCCTTTATATAATTTTGTCCACACCTTTTTTTATTGGTGCATTTTTCATTATTTTCTTCGCCTCAATCGATGACATTAACCATCTATCTTTTGCCCAATACATGGCACATTCTATTTTGAATCAAATCCTATCTTTTGACATGACAGACATTTTTTTAATTATGAATATTTTGAGGTATCTTCTAAATTGCTTTCGTGACATATATATATTTTTCTTTCACAAAATCATGCTTGTCCATCAAGAAAAAAGGTCATATCCAAATCAAATCAACTCAGCTGCTAAGCTAAAATTTGATCAAGCGTGATTCGACCTCAATCCCAACCCAAGACATCAACCAACGGCATTCAATGCAAGCTCAACCCAAGCACTAGTTTGGTGAATTTTATTAAGCAAGTCCAAAATCCAGCCTTCGGTGAAAACAAAAACTTCACCATAAGGAACTCAAGGTGATAGGAAATCTTCTTGTCACAACCAATGTAGGAGCAACAGAGTCTCATTCCTAGCTTCAACAAAGGTATTTGTGGTAATAAAGGTTCTTTCCTTTCATTGCTACTTGTTATCGAGCAACCCACTTAGCCAAGGGATAAAACCTGAAATTATGGATAAAAGAGCAACCCACGTAAGTAAGGGGTTAAACTTGCAATGTAAGCCAAGAGCAAGCCACGCAGGTAAGGGGGTTAAACCTACAATGCAAGCCAAGACAACCCATTTAGGGGAGTTAAATCTGAATTCAATTTCGGCAAACCCATGCAAGTAAGAGGTTAAACCTACAACATAAGCTTAGATAACTCATTCAGGTAACAAGTTAAGCCAAAAACATTACTCCAAACATATTTTGTTTGGAAAATCCGAGGTGCTCATCTTGTCACTAAGCACAACTAGTGCCGGTTTAGTAACAAAGAGGGGCATTAGTTATCACCCCAAATTTTTCCAAAAGAATATACTTTACTTTCACTTAAACAAAATTCTCAGTTATTTAGATTAAATTTTTTTTAGACCATAATCTCATTCTTAATCCCAAAACAAGTTCGTGACTATTCGATCCAAAGTGAATCAATAAACCCATGTCCAAACCCAAACACAAAATTGAACTTCAAATTCAAAACCCAACTTTAAATGTGAGATCCAAATCCAAAATCCAACTCACGGATTTGAATTAGATACAAAACTCAATCCGAGATCAAAACAACAAAATTTGATGCCATGAGCATCGGCGCATCCACAAACCTTCCTTTTGTTTTATGTTTCGTTTTCGTGCTAAAATGTGTTTTTAAGCATAAATCACTCACTAAAATGCGTCATTGACTAATTGAACCTAATCCGAATTTAAAACGAGCCCGGAGTCAATCACAATGGAGCCGGCCCCCCATTTGTAACAAAAAGCATTTTTATACATTAAAAAAGGGTTTTATGCCTTTAATATGAACAACTTTTATTTTATTTTGTTTTGTTTTGTTTTGTTTTGTGAAAAAAATTTAGTCGCTCAAGTGTCGTATGCAAGCGATGGACGCGTAGTCGCAACTACGCATCGCGCGATGCGATTGCATGCGCGATCACATGCATGTGTGGCAGCGCATTCCGTGCAGCAGTGCGTTCCGTGTGCCGCTCGCCGACGTGCTAGGTGCAATAGCGCCTGGAATGCGATAGCAGCCGAACCAGGGCCTGCACGTGGCACAGGCCCCATTCTCATGCTAAAACCGGCCCTTGGGCAGTGGTTTTGGCCCTGTTGGGCGGCATTAGCCCTGCCCACATCCCAAAGGGGTTTTTGGGGTTCTAATGGCCAATCCAACTTAGTCAAATCTATTTTAAAAAAATTGAAAATAATTCAAAGATACTTAGAATTCGCATGATAATCTTGTTAAATTCAAAAAAAAAAAATCAAATTTTGAGTTTTAGCTCCAAAAGTCTATAAATGCCCCCACAATCTTGCCTCTTGGGCATGAGCTAATATTTGGGAGAAACTCTAGTGGTTCCTCACTTGAAAATCTAGAGTTTCTTCATCTTTCTTTTCATTTCTCTCTTCTTCTCTTCTTCTTCTTATCCAAGCTTGGGAGCAAGTTTCTCCAACTTTCAACTTTTTAAAAAAGCATAAGAAGAACTCTTAAGGGAATATCTCCATCATCTTGGAGCTTCACCCTTAGGATCATTCGGAGAAGGAGATTGATTCATATAATCATCTATATTAGAGGTATGTAGTTATTCTCTTGTTTCCATTTTTATTTTCATTTCCTCTTGACACATCCTCATGGCCATGCATGAAAGTTCTAAAGATTTTCTATCCCAAGTAGAGAGCTACTCTTAAGTGCACCAGCAGTATGAGCCAGGCGAAATAAATTTCATTTTTTCAATTCTTTTCAAAAATATGCTTGTTATGTTGCTTTATTCATCATTTATGTTTGAGGTGATGTCCATGTATGATATATTAATTTTACTTAATTAATGAGCATATGCATGGTGAGAATGAGGGTTTGGTTTCGGATTTCTTCATTTGTATGCTGATTTTTGATGTTGGGATTTGTTCAACTTGAAAAGGCCCCTTCATGAATATGTACACTTTAAAATACATCTTCATGTCATTCTTACATTTAGTTTCTTTTTTAATCGCCCGATTAGGGTCCCAATGAGTGCTTTGCTACGTTGCTCTCCATTTCATGAGTATTTGATTTTCTTACATATGTGGTGGGTAAAATAGATTTTATTGTAATAAACATGGTTTTAGGTTCATATATAAAAATATTTGGAACCATATTTATCAAAAGATTTTCGAAAGCAAGAAACCTCTTTAATGAGGCCTTTCGAGACTTAGCCTATGCTCTTGCATGAGCCCAAGCTCATCTCCGGCCTACATAAAAAAATTGAAGTCAGATATTTTTAAGTTATTTCTTGATTTCAAACTTTCATGAAAGCATATGCATATATACATGTTATATACGTATACGTGCACATGGCTATCTCTTTTTTTTCTCTCTTTATGATTTAACATATTCTTTTACAAATTTTTATACACTTACATATGAACATATATATATGCCTTCCACTATCGCTCACTCTTCTCCCTCTCCATTCGATTTAATACTTCTTTTTCACAATCTTTCATATATATATATATATATATATATATATATATACATATGTATATATAAATACGTGTATGTATACATACCTCTCTCTCATTCTTTAAAAAAAAAAAAATCTTTTATTTTGTGACTTTAAAATCTCTTTCTCTCTCTCTCTCTCTCTCTCTCTCTCTCTTTCTCCCTATTGCTCTCGAAATAAATTATTTTCTCCTTTTCATTCTTTTAGATATTTTTCTCCCAAGAGCTAAAGTTTTAATTTCTCATTTGTCGACTTCAATAAGACCAAAATTCAAGTGATGACCCAATATTAGAATTATGCTTGATGGTCTACAACTGCATTCCATTTTCAAAAACTTTTCTCTTTTCATAAAAATATTTATGACAATTATACAAATATAAATGAAAAACTTAGATATATATGATGGTAGGAATGTTTTTAGATAAATGTTATGGTAGGAATGGATGATTTACTTTTAATCATACATTTACATTCACTTGTTAAATCATGAATGATCATAAGCACCACTCTAAAAGAACATAGGCAAGATGAGAATGAGCTCTAGGTAGGTAGCAATCGAATTAGAGCGAAGTCTCAAACCAAATAAATTTCTTAAAAGAACACTAAATCAATTTCAAAAGCGATATTCAACGGTTTCCAAATGATATTTATAAAGATTTTTTAATTAAAAATTTCTCAAATCAAAATGTTTTATACTCACAAATGATTCTTCAAAACTCTCAAAAAATTGAAACATCAAATTTTCAATATTTTCTTAAACACTACACGGTATTTAGAATGAAAAGATGTTTAAGTTACAATAAAATGAATCAAGAATAAACATAGCTTTTGGATTGGTTAACCCCAGTAAAGTTACTGGGAACGGTCAATCCTGATACTGACGAGCAAATCCCTTTCTTTCTAATTTCAAAATAAAACCTCATTTTTCTGGAGCACTCCAAAAACCAAAATATTTTGGGGATGCAAACTGAACGTTTGACAATTTCTTTTGAAACTACAACAAGTGCAAGTTATAATCTATAAGCAAAACAATAAACAAAATATGCATAAAGACATTCATTCAAAGTTAATGCTTGCAATCCATTACATTCACCTCGCATATTATTAACACCATCATATCCTTCATCAAGTTGTAATTGTGGTAGTATCTGTCACATGTGTATATAACAATCGATCTTAAACGTGACCATGCTTATTAACAAATCTAAGCACAATGGCCAGTTGCTCTCTCTTCAATTCATCTCATGCTTCATCAATAATAATACAATATTGAGCATCACTATTTTCTTCTATAATTTTAGCTCTCACAAAATTTCTTTTTGAATTATCGATGATGTATATTTAGCATTCTTTGAAACATTATCCAAAACAACTTCTGCAACTTTGTCATTATAACTAGTCAAAGTGTTAATGAACTCAATAAATTTACCTTGATTTAATGAGCTTGAACTTTCATCAAGTCCTCTAAAAGCATAAGTTTGAAATGCTAACAATGAACTGCGTCCACAAATGCCTTCATTCTAAAACGGTTGCTCTGAACATGCTTTGAACTTTGCTTTTTAATCATTTTATCTATGTGTTTGCTTTGATGACTTAAGTCATTAAATGCTCACACGTTCATATTATAAGACAAATTTTGACTTAACTCTTTATGACTATGAAATACACATATTTTTTCACTACCATGCTCATTGTTCCATACTCTGAATCCTTTAGCAGTAAATGGACTACAGTTTGAAGGAATACTGAAAAGATAACATGACTAACAATATGCACTATCTGTCTTGGGAGAATATTTTAACTATGGAAATATTTGAAACCATGAAGCTTGATATTTATGAAGATGATCTTTAGGACCTAACAATGGATATCTTTGAAGCTTGTGCTGATATGACTTATAATTAATATAAGTTCACCTAACTTTATTTCCTTATTTATTGATATCTTTCATATATGACGTTGCAAACAAGGATCAGCACCATGCTTTCTGTAGTTTGAAGTTTTGGATTCATAAAAGAGAATCAGATTCAAAAAGACCACCATCAAAAGCTTTCATATTAGAACAACCAGTAGGTAGCATCTTTGTTTTCTCTCTTTGCAGCCAGCATCCTAGTTTTCTTCCTAACCTTCTTGTTCAGCAACTTGTTTTTTTATTCTTCTTTTTTTAAATAATAATGAATGATTTTTTTCATCATCTTCTCCATAAACTTACATGAAAAATCTGAAATTTAAAAAAAAAAAACATAAGATTCAAATTAGCCAAGAAAAAAAAATTTAAGAGTGCATGCATCTAAAATTTGAAAGAAAAAAAAAAATCATAACCTCGTATCTTAGACAGAACCCCTAATTCTCAAATGAGTCCAAGACCAATAGAAAACCCCTAATCTGCATATTAAAATTGAAAACCTTGACATTGAAATATAGAAGGCAATTAAAAGAGACTAATTAAACTAATTACATCCTTAAATAAAAAATAACATAAATTTAAGGGAGTGCAAGACATATACTAATGTGAAATGAAAAAGAGCTAATCAAATTAATTACATGCTTAAATAAGAAAAAAACAGAATTTAAAAGAGAGCATGAATCTGAAATTTAAAAGAAAACCCCCTAATCTTAATCAAAACCCCTAATTCTCAAATGAGTCCATGACAAATAGAAAACCCCCAAATTTGCATGCTAAAATTGAAACCTTCACATTGAGGGAGAGAGAGAGATTCATGGAGCACATTTTATTGTGTCCAATGGATCTAACTAATATTTGGTCTAGATGCATTGGGCAGTAATATAACATAATGTTACTATTCCCAAACGGCCCTAAAAGAACATTAATCAGCTTACCATTGTAGCTTATTTGCATCTTACAAATATTATCAACTGGAACATGTGTTCTATCACCAATGCAACGTGGAAATTGCTTGCTTTGTATATGACACAGCCTTTTGAGTCTCATGTTCATGTAGTTACTAGCACCACAATCAAGTATCCAATAACAAAAATGGATACTTGAAATTTTACCAAGATTTTTATATATTTGTCAGCTTTGTCAAATTTCTTACTAGTAGGAGATGGCAAGATTGGATCTTGACATGTGCTATAAATGTTTTCCAAGTTCTTCGATGAATCGAAACTGTACATGTTGCCAAGCTTGGGGCTATTGTACTTTGTGTCAACATTGACTGTGCTTACTATAAATCCTACTAGTATGTAGAAATTTTTATCTTCTTTGAGGTGCTCGGTTATAAGTATTTTGCTTTCAATTCGACAACTTGACCAAAACACTTCACGAATTTGAGGCACAGTTGCTGCAGCCTTGTTGATCCACCATTGAGTCATGATTAGGAATGTCAATGGATCGGATTCAAATCGAATATACCTTAATTGCATCCACTTTTTTAGATGTTCACATATTGGGATTCAAGTACGTACAAAAAAACATCATTTCCGAATTCAAAATCCGATTTCACAACTGAATCCAAATTTTGAATTGAATTTGGCTGATTTTCAAAATGTAACCACATTAAATATAGAATATCTGTTTAAAAATAAATTTGATCTCAATCTGTATCCGAATCCAATCTGATGTCATTTCTTAAATCCAAATCGAATCATATTTCTTAATCGCATGTTAAATTTTTGTTCCACATCCAAATTATAAGATGCAAATAAGTCTTCAAATTATAACCTCAAAATGTGCAATGGTACCATGTTAAACATTACAAGAGCAACAAACAAGAAAGAAGAACAATGATTGACGTCGTTGCAACTTGATGCCTACATCCACAAGAGAAAGGAGATAATTGACTTTTCATATGCAGCGAAAGGTTAAATAAATAGGGGCTGAGCACCCAAAGAAACGCCGTAAGAGTAGATGGGATATTTTGGTAACTTTCTAAAAAATAATGTCTTTTTTCAGTTTTTTATTTTTTCCAATTTCTATTTTTCTCTTGCTAAAAATTTTTTTTCAGTGTAAACTGATGGTATTTTCATCATTAACCACACTGGCGCACTAAATTTTATACACCAGTATGGTGCATACAACTAGGATCACTCCTATACTTGCTTCCTTTGCCTTGGTTGAGTTTGATAATAAAAGGGGCTGCTATTGCTGGCCTTTTACTACCAAAAAAAGCACTGCAGCCTTTGCTAACCTTTTTCAAGTGGCAGACTATTGCTTGGGGAGATATGTGGATCGGTGTTTAAAAGGTGTGTCATCAGACTCTCATGCATTGAAAATGGTGCAAAATGTGATCCTTTAGTTGACATGTATATCATAACCCACCTGCACCGTGAAGGCAAAAATATTGGTGGAGGGGCAGCCCTTTTTTCAGGCATTTTCTGCTCAATGAAGATGGCAGAATGTCAAAAAGAAACCCGATTAAGGGGGAAACGGCAGCAGCCCCTTTGTTATTGAAGAAGAGAGCTACATTCTTCTGTTGGCCCTTCTTAGGGAAAAAAAAATTGGCAGAGAGAGAGGGGGGTGAGCACTGTGAAAGGATAGAGAAAAAGAAGGGAGACGATCAAGAGGGAGTAAGGGCGGCCAAAGGGCAGACAGAAAAGGGTAGAGAGAAAGAGGGAAGGAAGATGCAGCTCCAACGGCAGAGGGGAGAGTAGGACGAGAATGGGTTGAAGGTGTTATACCCATTTTGCTAAAGGGCAGGAGAATCGGTTGGAGGTGTTGATACCCATTTTGCTAAAGGGCAGGAGAATCGGTTGAAGGTGTTGATACCCATTTTGCTAAAGGGCAAAATTGGTATTAGAAAAAGCGACCCACATGGGCAAGCTTCTCAGAGCCGTTAGGTCTGCATTTTAAAAAACAAAATGCATAATATTTTGAAAATTTTCAGTTTGGCACATTGTTCGGTCCTTGTAGCTACCCTTTCTCTCCCTTTTTTTCTTACCCTGTATTAAAAAGAAAAAAACAATACAATACAATACAAAAAGACTTTTATGAGACATCACATCAAACGATTGGAACAGATCATCCAATGCCACTTTAAAAATATTGTTTCCAAAGGTATCGTAATTATCATTTTTATTTGAAAAAAGCAATTTTTATGCAATAATATTTAATTTCTGGTTCATTGAACTATCACCCCACTAAAAAACCATGTTTGCACCCGTTCTCTCAATCCCTTTAAGATATAAGTCCTACTTTAGATGCCTTCACTACAGAGTGTCCCGTTTTTTTTTTAGCATAAGTAGTTGATGAAATGAAAACTCAAAACTGATCACCTAACGAGCGCTACTTTATCCAATGCAACTACCACTTCAAGAATAGGTGTTAACATCTACATCATCCGATAAAAATTAAAATTTTAGGAAGATCAGACATACAAGTTGAATTTTATAAGCTTTTAAGATGATCGACTTTCTTTCTCTAAGCATGGAATTCAATGTACGATTGAATGTAAAGTAAACTGAAATGAAAAGTACAGTTATCCTTACTAACATTTTCAAAATGTGCCGGCCGGAAGGTGTACCTGACGAGATGTTTAGTTTTTTATTTCAAAATGAGTTGAGTTGATAAATTTTCAACCACAAAGTGTCTGATCTTTTTTGTCCCACCATTGATTTGAACATTCGGCCTTACTTACTAGTGAAAAATGTCTATCCATTCTGAAATACAAACACAGGCAAATTTTTTCTCTGAAAATTTCATTTCATCCGATAAATTTTCTCTGCTTTCCTTACCAACCTTTTTTCTCACCTTTCATTCAGAAACGACCTTAGTTGTCATGACATTTTCGGTCTTTAAATTTATAAAAACAAACAAAACTCGATGCTTGGAAGACGTGTTTGGAGTGACATGTTCTTCCTTCCTTTTAAAAAAAATTAAAACAAAACATCAACGAAGAAACAAGAATTGCCATTTATACCAAAGAAAGGAAGACGAGCAGAAGCAAAACTCATTAGCCTTGGGCTCTCCGTCCGGCAAGCTATGGCTATCGAATAAGCCATTACTGTTCCAAGGATGAATAATTCAAGAAGGAGATTCCTCCCGTGAATACGTTGCAATATGTCATGAAAGAAAGTCGTGCTCTCAACAAATTTGCCGTTGAACGGAATATGCGATCGTATACTTTTTGGCACCTGAGAGAAGAATGCCGATAAAGTAATTCATCCGCGGACGAATTCTTTGAGGTAAAACTGCACAACCCGAAAGAAGCAGCACAATACAGCCAAAAACGTTTTGATTTATTTGCAGACACACAATTTTGCTACCAACCATCAAAATTATTGGGTTTTTGGCTACTTCCCCGATTCATATGCGAGAGAGAGAGAGAGAGAGAGAGAGAGAGAAGAGTAATCTTTTCTTCTCGACACTGTAAATCCATAATAATCAGAAAGCATGACCCCCTCTCCTTCACAGCATAAGATTGAAGGATGGAAGAGTTTCAAAAGAGAGGGGGGAAGAGAGAGTGAGAGAGGGGGAGAGAGGACAATAGGATTATTTTTCCTCTTTCATACTGTAAACCCAAAAGGAGTGCCCCAAGTAAAGAAGTAGATGAAAGTGATGTAAACCCTACACACCAAAGCCGGAAAAGAAAGAATGGGGAGGGAGAGGAAAAGAGAGAGAATAGAATCTCGGAGGAGATCCAAAGAGAACCAAACACCAATTCGATCGTCACTACCGAATCGCCTACAGCCCCCATTCGGCAATCGGAAATCACCCAAAATCAACCTCTTCCCCTCAAAAGCACGCATCCAAAAGGCAGCAGCAGCAGAGAGCAGCCAGACTGCAAAGGAAGGAAATCACAAAGAATAATCAACAAAGAGCACAAACGCAAACGGATCTCCTGATCGCTGGACTCCAGCTAAGAGACTTAAGAAGAAGAAGAAGACACACCATCCTTCCATGAAAGAAGGGCCAGAGCTCTGCTGTTGTTGAGGCGGTGGTTGGGCGTACTGAGGGTACCCCTGAGGAGGATAGGCTCCCGGCGGAGGATAGCCTCCCTGAGGAGGGTAACCCTGCGGAGGGTACCCCGGCGGCGGCGCAGGATACCCCGGCGGTGGGTAGGCGTCCTTGGGATAACCCTCTGGTGGGTACCCTGCAAGGTAAAAGAAAGAAAGAAGACAGATCAGAAACCCCTATCCTTCGAAGGAAAGACAATAACCCTAATTCTTTCACAAGATCTGTGACAGAAACAAGAACAAGAAAAGCGAAGGACTAGGCATTGTCATGAGAGAGAGATAGAGAAAGAGGGGTAACCTTGGGGAGGAGGGACGCCGACAGGCGGTTGGTGATGCTGATCGTAGTAGCTCATCTTCTTCTCGTTCTTCCTCCTCCCAAAGGGTTCGTTCACAGATGAGAGAGAGAGGGAGAGAGAGAGAGGAGGTGGATGGGGCTCTGCTTTTGTGGTAAGGAGTGACGCGTATAGAACGCGTCCCTTTCTTAACCGTGGGGTGGGTTGGAATCCGCTGGAGCGTCAGTGGAATCGTGCGTGACCATAACAAAAGATGAGACACGACGGTAGAGAAAGTTGAAGTGTCTCTGTGACAGCTGACTTTGTAACGGACTTTTAGAAGATGGGAAGCAAATACCGGACGAGATAAGCGAGAAAGGGGGACGGATGGACTCGCATCTCCCGGGTGGCGCGGCAAATTTGGCTTTTTAATTTTCAGACCTGCCCTTTAGGGCCCCCGTTTGATGGGCAGATACAAGGTTTATAAATTATTGTATACATTATTTGTTTGGTGCTGGAACCAGAATCTGGAAAATTTTTTGAATCTTGCCTTTTCTGGTTGTGTGAACACTTCTGTTCTCTTATGAGCTCTAAAATTATGTATACATTGTAGATATGAAATCTGCTCGTTGCCCTCAGCCAAAAGCTCTTTCTGCTACTGCAAAAGAAGAGAGTTTGCAACCCCCTGTAAGAGAAAGTTCTGAAGCTTTGAAGGTGACTATGGCTGAGAGTGAGGCAGCTGCAGCCATTAGCGTTCCTCCTCAGCAGTCTAACGAAAAAAGCAAAGCAGCAAGAAGTATTGATCAGACTGAGGCTACACATGACTCCATTAGCATGAAGGATCCAATTTCTCAGGAAAGTGCTCTGCAAGCAGAGGAGGAAGTCCAACAAAAGCTCTCTATGGGAAATCAAGGTGCCCATATTGCAAAGCGGGTTTGTCCTGGGCAAATAAGTTGGGGAATCATCCGCTGTTTGTTAGTCACTTGTTTTTATTGTGCATTGTGGAAGCTAATAATTATCTCAAAATTCTTCCTTGCTAATCTTCGTAATTTCAGCTTTACTTGCATATAGCTATCAAGTATCAACTTCATTTTTTGCATCTTTATTCTCTTAGACGGCCATCTGTTTTATGCTGTAGTGTAAATGGAAATATATTTCTTTTTCATCAAACTAAAAAATATATTTCTGGAAATATATTTCTCAGTTATCACACACACATCAAAATGGGAATGAGAAAGATTTTTCTCATTTCTTTTGTTCAGGAAATATATTTCCGAAAATATATTTACAATTCTAGATTTCTAATCCATCAAACGGCCCCTTACTGAACATTTCATGTGAGGCAGCCAACTTGTGCATATCTTAGATGCACATGTTATATATTATAGGTAGGGTTGTTCGTGAGCAGAGTTCGAGTTGAACTGGGCCAGCTCAAACTTGTCTCGAGTTTCAAACCACATAACTGGAAGTTGGTTCCAGTTCTAGTTACCTAACTTGAGTTTGGCTTGACTTGAGATTAAGAAAGACTTGAACTAGGCTTAGATAAGCTGGATCGAGATTGAGCCAGAGCTTATCGAGTTGTTTATTAAAAAGTTATTTTTAACATCAATGAAAACTGCCACAATAGTTGTTCGGAAATTTTTATTAGGATTGCTAATTCGGGTAGAATTGAGGTCCCCCAATCACTTTCTATTTAGGATGCTATTTCTTTCTTAGTGGGGAGTGGTGAGAGTTGATTTTGGAATTCTGCTTGTACGTTGTTGCTTATCTCATTCTTTTCTTCCATCTAATAAAAGAAAGGGGCCTCATGGTTCATAAAAGAAAATATTCTGAACTAGCCACAAGGAAGATTGTCGGAGTTTCTTGCTTTGCGATAATAATGTGAAATACCTTTTACTTATTATTTTGCCACGAGTTTAATCAAGTTTAGACAAGCTGTGTCTCTTTAACTTGATCTCGACTGATCATTAAGTTTTGGGTTGAGCTCAAGTTACTCAACTGGATGAACAGCCCTACTTTTGAAGGGTACTCACAGGTAATTAAGGTTCGAGGTGACCATTAGTGAAAGGCATTAACTGTGGTGTCTCAATATTCCCAAGATAAGCTAAAAGATATATCTCTGCTTAAACCTCATCTTATTGCCATCTTACAGTTTGCTTCTACAAACCAAGAAACTAATGATTAAGGAACGTTTTCTCTATCTCAAGTCGTAATGCCTATTATAGTACTATAAGCTAAGTCATATAGATGCACAAGCGAGTGTAGGTGTGGCTACAGTGGCAAGGCTTCGGATACAGAAGTTTTTTAAAATGTGACTATGAGAATATAGCGCGGTACTCACACATATGTTCATCATGCATAATGCATAAAACTTCAAAATTAAGGTAAAATTCATAAGTTCGTACATAATAATGTATCAAATGGTATAATTTATAAGTTCAACGGTTCATACATATAAAGCCATTAAATTAAAATAAAAAAAGACCTTTTGTCATGAAAGAACCTGCATCATGACTTTAGCTCCTCCTTGTCCTTTTCATCTTCCTTCCCTTGCACATAAAAAATGGATGAAAGAAGGATCATGTAATTCTAAGTTAAGAAGTTTGTGGGGCTATTAATATCTTTGGCTGCAAAATCACTAAGCTTGCTTTGCATAGTAAAACTTGAAAATCCAACCAAGACGAATATACCAAGGTTTTTTTGTTAAAATCTCAATAAACACATCTGTAATTGCAAAATCAACAGACCCTAAATTGATGGAACATCAATACCTGATGCTGCTGTTTATCACCATCTGTCACCAGGTCATTGTTTGTCGTTAGTCGTTTATCACCTCCATTTTTGTATCATTGTGAGGAGAAATGTTGGAGAAGGATGGAGCTTAAAGAGTTAGAAGTAGAGTAGCGACACTTCATTTAATGCCTTTAGGGATGGTATGGTGGTTATAACACTGTATGGGTGTTTTATGAATTTATCTTAAAAATTGGAGCAAATTCATAAAATACTAAAATAAGTGACATTCACAAAGTGTGACATTTGCCAAACGAACCCTTACATCATCACACAAGCAATTAAACTTTTTATTGGCATGACTTTGACTTAGACCAAGCCCAAAACATATCCATATGGTTGTAATCACCCCAAATTTTTCCAAAATGCTATGCTCTTTTGCCAAAACACAAACCTCAATTTTTTGGATCTAAATATCCAAAACCCAACTTCAGATCTAAATCAAGCATTTGAAACCCAAAATTCTAAATTAAGTTCAAAATGACAAAATTTGAGCATTGTGCATATGCGGACCTTCCCTTTGTTTTAAGGTCTCATTCTCATGCCAAAACATGCTTTTAAACCCAAGTCGCATGCTCGAACGAGTCGACAACGGATAAACCAAAATCGAATTCAAGACGAGCTCGGAGTGGCCGAAATAGAGTTGGCCGTCCATTTTTAACAAAAACCTCTTTTGTTACACATTTTAAATACAAAAAAAAAGTTTTTACTCTTCCTATACAAACAACATTTTTTATTTTATTTTATTAAATTTTATTTGATTTTATTTAAAAAATGAGTTTTTGTGCATCCCGCGACGAGCAGCCACGCGCGTAGGCGATCGCGGACCGCGTGACAGCACTTCGTGCGGCGTGCCACCGCGCACTCGTGCATCGCACGATCACGTGACCACGAGCGCCATGCACGTCGTCGCACGCCCTCAAGTGCTTTTTCGCATTGGCATGTTGTCAAACTTCATTTTTTCTTCAAAATCGACCGTTAGAGGGTGATTTTGAGAGTTTTAAGTGGCATTAGTACTCCCTACACCTAAAAAATGGATTTTCAGCCCTAATGGCCAATCACACTCATTTCAGACCTATTTCTTTTTTAAAAAATTGAAAATAATGCAAAATTGAAAATTTTATAAAATTCAAAAAAATTGAATTTCGAGTTTTGGCTCCAAAACTCTCTATACCCCAATTTTCCACCTCTTGGACAAGGAGCTATCCCTTGGAGTAGCCTCAGTGCATTCTCACTTGAGGACTTAGAGTTTTTAGCTCTCTTCCTCTTTTTTCTTTTTCAATCTTCTTCTTCTTCTCCAACTTGGAGCAAGTTTCATGAAGCTATAACTCTTCATGGGAGCACCAAAGATTTCTTGGAGGCCTCCTCTTCATCACCTTGGAGCTCTATTCAAGATGAGTCATTTTTCCTTCAACCATTCTCGTTAGAGGTACGTGACATTCATCTCTATTTTTTCTTTGTTTTGTTTCTCTCTTCTTCATCTCCCCATGGCCATATGAGATAACTCTCAAATCTCTATTTTAGAGTCAGAAGCTATGCTCGAGTGCACCAAGAGCATGAGAAGATGAGATGATATTTCATTTTACGATTGAAGCATGTTCTCTCTTTTCTTGAATGTGGGATTGTTTTGGTTTTCTCATTTTCTATCTTCTTCATCTCCCCATGGTTATATGAGATAGCTTTAAAATCTCTATTTTAGAATCAAGAAGCTATACTCGAGTGCACCGGGAGCATGAGAAGATGAGATTATATTTCATTTTATAATTGAATCATGCTCTCTCTCTTTTCTTAAATATTGTTTTGATATTATCCATGCATAGTTGTTTGATTTTCCATTTATATGTGGATGCACGGCGAGAATGAGAGTGTGGTTTGAGACTCTTTATTCTTATGCAAATTTTGAGGTTGGGACTTGTCCAACCCGGAGAGAACCCTCATGAATATGTACATGTTAAAAATGCATTTTCATGTCATTACGTTTACTTTTCTTCTTAATCACCTAATTAGGAACCTTAATGAGTGCCTCATTATGTTGCTTGATTTTCTTCTATACCCAACGGTGGAAGAAATATATCCATTGTAACAAACCAAATAATAACGTTCTATGTTTATATATAAATCATATTTTACAAAAGATTTTTGAAAGCAAATATCATCTCTAATGTAGCTTTGGAGACTTAGCTTAGGCTCTTGCATGAGTCCAAGCTCCCATTCAGCCTACATCAAACTTGAAGTCGGCTATTTTAAGTCATTTCTTGACTTTGAATCTCATGATGACACATATATATATATATGTTATATACATATATGTGCACATATGTATATATATGTTATATACATATATGTGCACATATGTATATATATGTTACATACATATATGTGCACATGATGGTTCCCTTCATCCTTCTCTCTCTATGCTTTCACATTCTATTTTGCAAACTTTCATATGCACATGAATATGTATATACATATGTTCTATTTCCTCTCTTTTGAATATTTTATTTCCCTTTTCAAGACAAATATCTTCCTTTACAAAATTTCTTATACATACACATATATACGTATATATATTACTCTTTTCCTCTAAAATCTCTATTTCTCTTCAAATAAATACCCATTTTCTTTTAAATTTTCATATATGTGTATATATGATAGTATGTACACGTATATGCATGTCTTTCTCTATCTCTCTCTCTCTTTCTTTTCATGAGAATATTTCATCTCTTTTATTATTTTTAACATTTTCCTCTCATGATCTTTTTTTTTTTATTTACCGACTTCACTAAAACCAAAAATCAAGTAATGACCCAATATTGGATTCATGCTTGATGGTCTACAACCTCAATCCATTTTAAAAAAATTTTCTTCTTATATACGATAGTTATCAAAACAAAAATCTTGAGTGTATGTTATGGTAGGAATGCCTTTAGATGAATGTTGTGGTAGAAATGAATCATGTAGAATCAATGCATTCATGCATCCACATTCACTTAACACCACAAATGAACACAAGCACATCTCTAAAAGAACTTAAGCAAGATGAGATGGAGCTCTAACTAGGTAGTAACCGAATTAGAGCAAAATTTCAAACCTACTTAAAGTCTTAAGAGAACACTAAAGTAACTTCAAAATGATTTACCAAACTTTTCAAAATATTTTCCAGTTTTAGTTTTCTCCAACATATTTCACATTCTCAGATGATTCTTCAAGAACTTTTTCAAAAGTTTGAAACATCAAACTTTTAATATTTTTTTCAAACACTACATCACATATAAAATGAAAAGATGTTTAAGTCAAAGTGAAATGCATCAATAATAAACAGAGCTTTTGGATTGATTACCCCCGGTAAAGGCACCAGGAATGGTTGATCCTCATACCGATGAGCGAGTCCCTTTCTCTCTCATTTTCAAAACAAAACTCATTTTTCTAGAGCACTATAAAAACCAAAAATTTTGGGGATGTGAACAATGGTGTGCTTGGTAATATACATACACCCTAACCTCTATTGTGTACCCATATTACCATTACAAAAACCCTTTGCATTATTGACTGCTAGGAAATGTCGGTGAAAGATAGACAAGCATCGTTAAAGGTTTTACTGATGTTTCGTGCCATTGTTGGTGAAGAGAGTGTCAATAAAAGTTATCACCGACACACTAGAGCAACACATCTATGTAGGCCATCAATGATTTGGTCAATACGTAGATAGATATTGATGATTACCAACATCCTACCTATCGTTAATAGTCTATTATTTCTATCATCTTAGCAGGCATCAATAAAACTTTATACTAACAATGGTCCTCAATGTCGGTAAAACTTTTTATTGACATTTAACTGGACATCGGGAAAATTTTAACCAACGTCTGGCTAAAGTCGCTATTACTCTTTATCAATGTAATGTATGTCGGTGAAAGTCTTTTAATTTTTCTCCCTATCTAAGTATGACATATTTTTTTCAAAAATTGGAAATACATATACAACATATACTTGCTTACATTTTTCATGCATCAAATGAAACAATTACTTGTTCATAAACTAATCATACATGTATAAAAAATGTTCGAACTTATAATACAATTTAGTTGATTCACTATAGTTCAAAATTACAAAAACATGAAGAGAAAGTGTTCCCATGGTAATTTTATCACTAATGTAGAAATCATACAAAATTTAGCGATGTCGGTGTGTCTACAATCAACATTAAGAAAACATGTAAGTTTTATCAAAAATCAAGTTTAACAAATAGACTCATTACATCAAATAAAATGTTACATGACCTAGGTCTGTATCACCAAATTGTTCTGTTATAAACTGAGTAACTTGAGCTTAAAGTTGAAATAACTGAAACTCAAGCGTAGAAACTTTATCCTTCAGTAATGCATTTTGTTGATGCAAGGTAAGTATTTCGCTTCATTTAATTGACCAACCAAACTGAGAAAGACTGACACCAAGCCTCTTCATCCATACTCTACCATGTCTCTCATGTCCCATCACCCTGGAGTAGATGTCATTATTTTTCGGTATATCTTGTGTCCCTTAAGGCACGGTGTTGAGTTGTTCTTTTAGTTGATCGTACAACATATATAATAAAGAATGTAATTATTTGAGCATATAACAACATATATGTTGCTAAGATATAAGAATATAATTGTTCGAATAAGACTTACAATTACATCATTGCTTTAGGGTTGGAGTAGTTCAGGTTCTTGTTGGTCCTAGTAGCAATGAACAACTCAGCACATGATGGTTGCTCAAAACTTTTCCCAAACTACATATTACAATTAATACAAGATATCAATTAATATGTACGGTCATATAATATATGAAAACGGATAACATGTACCTCTTTCTCTTTGAAACATGCAAAATTCTGTGTGTCATTTGTATGCAAGTAATTCAGTTTAGCACTCATCTATGCATTTTTTTATCTCTCAATAGGATGCATCTGTCTGTATTGTACTGGCTCACCTAATCGAACTTCATTTGATAAATGAATTGCAAATGCACCATCACATTGAAAAAATTGGTGGAAATATTTTTTCTAATTGACAAAGTGTTATGCTAATTTGTTGTTTTAATTCTTGTAACTCAGCATTTGTTATGGTCTTCATACACAATTTTTTGAAAAACTCAATATTTTATCAACACCCGACTGACCTTTGTGGGTGGAGATCTCTTCAAAGCCAAAGGAAGAAATTGTTGTAGGAATACGTGACAATCATGACTCTTAAAATTGAAGGTCTTGTATCCTCTCACAATGACTTTGAGCTGTATGTTGTTTAAATAACAATATGGAATTGTTAAATTCTTCAACACATTACAAAATATATTTTTCTCATTCTTGTTCATGTTATTGTTAGAGGAAGTACCCACTTGTCTGAATTTAGATGTTGTCCTGCATAAAATGACTATTGTATGTTCATTTCTTTCAAATCCATTCTAGCATTTAAATGATTTTTTTATTTGTTTCATATATTTAATAATGTATCAATGATGTTGTCAAAAATGTTCTTTTCTATACGCATAATATCTAAATTGTTATGCTCTCAATATGGTAAAGTGAACAAAATACTCTTTTTCTTCCAATTATATCTGAGTCCTTCTTCCACATTTGTGTTCAACATCATATCATGCAACATTTTGACTCTACAATCATGTGTCAGGTATCTGGTCTTAATTCTATTGTACCATCAAACACGTGTTTGTTTTTTGGTATCTATGACTCAGTGAATGCCAACAACGATGACCCATATAATATATCTTTTCGCTATGCTTTAGTCTGCGACGACATGTATCTTTATAACAGATGGGACAAGTTAGCTTACCCTTTGCACTCCAACCCGATATGTATGCATATCTCAAAAAATCATGTATGGTTCACAATAAAGCCATGCAGATTTGAAAATGTTGTTTCTTATGAAAGTCAAATGCACGTACTCCTTTATCCCATAATAAATTCAATTTATCAACCAACGGTTGTAGGCATACATCCATGTCATTTGGTTTGGAGCTGTTGGTGCTAACATGATTAATGACAACAACATATATGGTTGCTTCATGAGCATCCAAAGTGGTAAATTATGTATCATTAGCACCACAGGCCATATGTTGTAGGTTGAACTTAAATTTTCAAATTGATTGAATCCATCACTAGCCAAACCTAAGTGTACATTTCGAGCTTTAAATGCAAATGATGGATGCATCTCATCAAAGTTCTTCCATGATGCACCATCTGCTGGGCCTCTAAGGACTCCATCCTTACACGTTGCTTGGTGTGCCATGTCATAAGGTTTGCAACTTCGGTCATTGTGAACATCCTCTTCAACCATGCAGTAAGGAAAAAATATCATATAGTCTTCATTGATGTCCTCTAATGCTTATCAGCCTTTGTCATCCTTTGTTGATCATCATTGTACAAAGTACTACATTTATCATATGTATCTTTCATTGTGTCTTTATTCCTGAATAACATACAATTATTAAGACACATATCTATTTTTAGCAATCAAACCCTATCTCTTTAATGATCTTCTTTGCCTTATAAACTGACTTTTACAGTTCTACCCCTATAGGAAATTAACAACTTAAGCAACAAACTAAAACTTTTGCCGGCCCACCCACATAAATTTAAAAAAAAAAATCATCTTCGTAAATTTGCTACACTCTGGATACAGTAGATGTTTAGCATCTTTAATCAATCTTTCATAGTCATCGTTATTCTGACCATCTTCCGTACTGTCTACCACATGAAAAAATGATGCATCTGGTTGTACAGGAAACATGTTCGACAACCCTTAATATTTTCCACAACTGTGTCCGATGCACATTCATGTGAAATTCTTTTCTCTTCTTGACATTCGAACAAACGTATGTTTGTACAAAGTCATTACATATGATGTGAATGATGATATCTTTAATAATTTAAGTGATGACATTATTGCATCTTACCCAAGGACATTTCATTCTTCCAATCACCATTGCATTATGTGTAATAGCATAATAAAAAAATTGCTTCACATCAGTTACATATTCCAAACTGTCTGTTTTTTTTCATAATCTAAGTTTGATTATCCATCTTTTAATAAGCACGTACAACAACTTCAATATGCTCAACTCCTTATATTGTGAATGCTAAATTTTAACTATTTAGTTTTAGATTCGTGCAAATGAATGCTCGTTGCATAGCTTTTCATGCAATCTTTCAAACAAGTTCCTAAATAATTTATTTGGATAATCCTATATCTTTCAAACAATGTCATAAAGTGATGCCTTTAACATACATGCAACATAAATATCATCTTATCCCTAACTCGAATATCATTAACAAAAAATTAATTGCACCACATGGTGATATAACATGCTACATAATACTTAAATGACACTACAATCTAAGCAGTTCAAGAAAATTATAAGTTTTCAGTTGTCTAAACAATTTGCTGAACACCTGCTCGGTAACTTACAAGGATAGGGACCAGAAACATTCAAACATAAAAAAAGAATTCAAATGACAGCCAATCAAACTAATATTTTGTGAATATATGTGTACTTGAATTAGAAATGGTCCAAATCTTGATGCCAAAATCCGGCCATAATGTGCTGCAATCCAACGAGGCCAAAAATTAAGGAAAAATTGAAGGTTTTGTGTTTGTGTGTGGAGATTTTATGCAATTAATATATCAAATTGAATGTACTAAGCTCAACAAACATTCTTACAAAGTTTCACAGCAAAATACTACTCGAAAAAAAGTGATATCTTGCTGGAAAAAATTAGACATATACCCTAGAAGCATGTTATAACTTAAAATCATTTACAAATAAAAAAAAAAATAGGCGAGGAGATTGAGGAACCAACCTTTTCAAGTTTCAAGCAGTTAAAAAATGCGATGAACACCTGCAGTCGCCGAAACATCACTGGTGGAGGAAGAAGGAAGAGAAAAGAAAAGAGAAAAGAAGAAGAAATGAGAAGAATGGTTCAGATGGAGATAATAAATCAGGAAACTTTTTACCGACGCTTGTAGTACGTTAGTAAAGATGTTACTTAAAAATGTCACTGATGTCAACGCAGTAAAATTACTGACATCTGAAGTGCATCGGTGAAAAGGAAATTAACGATGTCTAGAGTCAACATGTTGATTGAAGTCCAATTTTATTGGCGCATGAATGTTGGCGTCGGTAATGTTTCTATGGGAGATAAGTTTCCATGATGAGAGAAAAGTCACACGTTGGTAAAACTAGATTGATACATGTACTTTTTACTAAATGCCACAATCGGACGTCGATAATCTTGAACAGCGAAAAGTTTCATCGACATAGGAACAGTAACACATCGATAAAATTGGCCATTTTTTTCTTTTTTACTTTGGCAGACATCCGGGTTTGGACATCGTTTAAGTTACAACTTCAGTGACACAATAGTTGTATGCATCAGCTGCTTTTAACTAGCATCTTTTGCTAGATGTCGATGAAAATTTATACTTACCGACATTTGGCTCTGAACGTCGGTGTTCATCGACATGATATTTCCATGCGTAGATGAAACCATTTTTTTTTTGTGGTGTACCCAGGCTATATGACACATGAAAAAATAGAAAACTTCATTTGAAACAGCTTGTCCAATTCTTCCCAATGCAACCTATTTCGTAAATCCATTTGTTTTTAAATATGACATTCTTTCATGCTAACACACAAATTGAAAGTCAATGCAATAACAAAATGGAGTACCATTAGATAGGCCATTGGGAGTGGAAAGAAGTTAAGCAGACAACTCACACCGTTAGGATTTGATCCATCTCGAGCCGTCTAATTAGAGTTTTCCCTCTCTCCTAACTAAGAGCTTCTCAAATAAGCCTCTCTCTCTCTCTCTCTCTCTCTCTCTCTCTCTCTTTTCTCTCTTTTGGGGTGGTTCAAATCCTTCTTGACTTCGAGGTGTCACAAGCAGCCAATGTGCAAGGCAATACCCCTTTCCAACTCATTGTTTCTTCTCATATGCTTTTCAGACCACACGTTTGCCTTTGTTGTCTGCCCTTATTTGTGCCTACATCAAAAAGGTTCTTGGCCATTGCCTTGGTCTGCTATTAGCATCTGTTCCTTCCTAGCATTCAATGCCAACAGAATTTCTAGCAATGGATTAAGAGTCATTGGCATATGAATCACTGACAGGCTTGGAGGATCTTTGTTAACTGCTTAGGCTGTCTACAATAATCCATGGCTGATATAGTGCATTAAAAATGTCCCAATACATGTATGAGGAGATAAAACTCATATATAGTGTTTGGAAGTCCGACCCATGAGAAACTTTGCTTGCAAATTAGTTTGATAGCTAAAAAAGTTGTGGCCTGCCTTTGTGTACACAACTGAAAATTTTGACTGCAACTCAACATGAGAATCGAATGGTACCCATCACTAAAAAGTCCATCTAAAGCAAGAAAAACAAGCAACATCACTAAATGCCCAATGAAAATAAAAAAGATAAAGGAAAAGACAATAGGTTTACCTAAAATTGCCATTGGTAGTATGCAGCAATCGCTACAAACGTCCTTCAAGAAGCTATTGACTTTTAGAGAAGGAAACATGAAAGAGACAAATAAAGTAGGTCTCTATAATGATGCTCCTTGAAAGAATCCCCACATGTAAAACAAAGGGTCTTGCTTCTTCTTCATCCCTCCTTATCTTCCTCCTCCTTTGTCCCATTCGTCCTCTATGCCATGTCAAAATCTCTCATTTTCCGTTCAATAGACTTCTTCTTGAGTCTTACGCACTTTTTTTATTATATAGACAATTCTAGGGGATGTTTTGGATT
This sequence comes from Nymphaea colorata, assembly GCF_008831285.2. NCBI lineage: Eukaryota > Viridiplantae > Streptophyta > Magnoliopsida > Nymphaeales > Nymphaeaceae > Nymphaea > Nymphaea colorata. The sequence goes on from NC_045141.1 coordinate 9,776,451, forward strand.
TATGAGGTATTCTCAAATGAATAATAAGAAAATGGAACTCTTAGCTCCAGACTCTCCCCTGCATTTGAGAATAGTATGGTGTATGTGTCCAAGAAGAATAATGATTTTCCAAAATTGTCCATAACACTACAGATATCAAGTCTATTTAGACAATATCTTCTTGAATTTAAAGACATCTAAGGATGTATTTGATGGTTGAGACATTCTGCTTTCAAATAAAAAATGTCGCTCTGTAACAAACATCTGCTGGGGGATAGGTCTCCTCCTTTTATAGCCAACATGTATATTTATATGACAAAAAAATGGGGTCAAAACATAGCTCAATCAACTATATCATTATTAGACTACAAAAACCTCAAAATTACACCAAAAGAGCTAGCCTCTTTGAAATCAGATTTGCTGCAGCTTCAACTTCATTCTTGAAGGTCTGTTCTACATTATCATAATAGACTAGAGGCTGGCTCTATATTCGGTGTTATTTTGGTTCAGTCTAATAACTCTATCCAAAATACGAAACACTATAGGTGGAGTGCAATTGGATCTCCTTGCCACAATATGAAACACTATCAGAACCTGAAAAAATTCATTTGCAATGCATTTGTCACTAATCTGCACAGATCCAATTAGCTCTTCAAAAGCACTGCTGGCAAAGGGATCCAATTTCATTCCATATATAGTGTTTCATATATTTGCCCTCCACTCTACATTATTAGACTGAACCAAAATATCTCTCTTCGAGTTAAACTGGTTGATGTCTTTTTCGATGAATTGCAAATAACTTCGAAGGTTCTCATCATCTAGAAATTGCTTATAAGCTGCATTCCAACCTGATATGTCGACCATATGCATCCGCTCATAACTCCTCACTGATATGTGAAACTCCTTGATTATTTCATTTAATCACTTGAACAATGTGAATGCTAATGTGATCATAATCCTCCTGGCAATTCTACACCCCCAAGACTGACCAACCATGATTCATATATCAAATGCCTTCCTTTCATATATCTCCCACTGTCTTTGCAAAAAGACACCCATGTAAAGTTGCCAAAAATTGAGAAACAAATGATCTTGGAACTGCCTGTCCTTCAAGCCTAACACTATTTTTGGAGCTTCCAGATGAACCAAATCCTATTTCACTTCATGGAAACGGTCTTTCCAACACTTGGATATTAATTTTTTAGAGGATCTCCTCCTACTACACTATTCTAGACAACATTTAATAGAATATGCAGACTAATTTAAAACCTCTTGAATAGAGATTTACAAATATTTTGAGCCACCCTACAGTAAAAAGAAGAGGAATGTTTCATCTAAGTCAAAACGGTTGCAGATGCCACATCTCGATGCAAGGTTGAATCATATCCTTTTCAGCCTATGATATATTTGCAATCTCCCCTAACAACCTATGAAAATAACTCATTTAACTCTTGCAGGGATTTTCCCCTCCTAGATTGATTTCTTCCACCCCTCAGATGGGCCATGATGTCCAACTTTTTCTCAAATTATGTAGCCACAAATGGGTTTCTGGCCATATCAGGACTTAATAAGGAAATCATTTTTTGGGGGTTGGGTATGCATCTCAATATTAATCCCAAATTGGTCTAGCTAGAAACCTATTAATGATCCACCATTAGGGGAAAAGGTTTCTTGGATAGTTAGTTAGCCCAAGGATGCCAAGCATAAGATGAAAGTGGCTGGCTGGTATCATATTAACTAATACGGCCATTTTTTCCCAAAACTGAACCCTGTCGCCTTCATAGACCTCTCACTGAATTTTACTTCTATTATATTTCCATGCTTGAAAACTTTTGTTCCATATAGTTGGGGTTTTGGGAAAGTGGCTCTTAGTCTAGGCGATTTGCCTTCTCAAATACTTATTTCTAACAAGCTTCGCCCAGTCTAAATTGCCTTGCAAGCCCCACATACAATAAATACTCGAGTAGCTTTATTGCTCTCCTCAAATCTTTTTAGAATAACTCCACCCGGCCACCTAAGCAAGAAAAAGTGAGTTCTATTTGATCAAGTGAGTCCTTCTTTGCCCACTACGTATTGCTCCAGAACAAATCTATAAAAATCAACTCAATTTTTTTCATTATTGCTTTCAGGATCATGTGCACCAAACTCCAGTACTGGGGGATTCTAGCAATCATGTGTTTGATTAGTCACAACTTGCAAACATATGACTGCATCTTCTGTTTCGATTGGGCAAATTTACCTTCTATGTTAAGAACAAGAGTCTGACACTGATTAGTAAAGATGCTACCATTTTGAAGGGGCATGCCAACCTACTTGGTAGACAGCTGCATAGTAGAAATGCCAAATTCAGCTTCAACTTGGAGCAGTAAATTCTTGGGAATATCAAACCCAATTAAAATAGTAATTTCTCTATCGATCTTCTTTCCCGCTCCTTCAAAGTGGTGAAGCCATATCATGAGAGCCCTAATTTTCTTCCTAGAACAACCTTCCATACAGTCTTTGGTCCTTCAATATCATGAGGTATGGTCACGAACTTCAATATCAAATCTATGGCATGGGATTCTTATTTGTATACTCTAGTAAGTTACGTGACCTCATGATATTATCTTCTGTATGAAATTCACTCCCATTATTTATAAGTGATGGAGACATTGTTTCTTATGTGTCAAGCATTTGAATACAAATACTGTCTTATTTAGTATTGTTCTTAATTTGTTTTAGGAACATCAGTTCGTAAGAGTGCAGATTTCCACAATATATCTTTGCCATGGTCCTGTGGATATTTTTACTTTACAGTATATAACTTGTTGAATATTCACATTACCATATAAAGATACGTTTCTTTTATTTAGGTTCTATTTTTTATATTGACTAAAAATATCATGAACATAAGCGGCAAACCTATAGAGTCTCAAATAACTTAGGTCATATTGTTTGCCTATTCATAATTCATGTAGAGTTGTTGAGACAACTTTAGTGGGGACATGATCTAATATATATGCAACAGTACTAAAAAAACAATAATTCCAAAATGAAAGTCGATAATTTACTTGCAGTATTATAGACTTAATAATCTCCATTAAATGTTTGCGTCATGCAACACCATTTTGTTATAGTTAATTGTTCATCTAAATTATATGTCTATGCCTTTTTCATCACATGATTACTTTCTCATAAATGCTCTCTACCATGATCATCTTTTAGCACGTTGAAGTTATGATCAAGCCCATTTTCAACCATATTCAGTGAGTATAATCAGCATCTGAATATATTATTTTATAAGGCAATTTGCCATCAGTATGGAATAGTTTTCCTAGTCACTTTTCCAACAAGCCAGTGCTCATATATGAACATTTTGATTCTCATGTGTGATCTTAGAAGACCTTTTGATAGTCGATCCATTTTCTTTTGCCTAGCATATTTTAAATGAACATGGCATATGTTAACACATCCTCACTTATTTCATTGTTAATGTTTAACAACCCAAACTCAATATATAAAACAATTGAACCACTGATTAAAAAACCATAGGCTAATAAGGTTTGACCACAAAAGGTTTTCACAACATTAACCTTAAATGAGAGCTAGTAGTTCAAAATAAGAAGAGCTAAAAAAAATATATTCAATTATTTGGAATGTATGAAGTCATGCATTTTCTTGTTTATCATCATGCTTCCCTTAGTTTCGGTGGGGATTCTATTTCTTTTTATGCACTCGTATTTTTACTGTTCCTTGGAAAGAAGAGAGAGAGAGAGAGAGAGTGCCTCCCTGTGCCAAGCAACTCCATCAGATCTTCCTTTTAAAAAAAAAATAAAACAGAAAAAGATCGGGGTCGAGTAACGGGCGATGGCTTGCCGGAACATCCCAGCTGACAGCGGGGGAGGCTGTCCCGCTGCAAAAACTTGCCCGACGTAAGCCTCCCCTACGATGCCCCTGAGCACTCGAAATTTTTTCTGTAAAAGGAAGGCCGTCTGATTTATGTAAATCGGACGGTTGAGATACGTTTTATTGTGGACAACAAGGATGCAATGTACAAATTCATTATGTATATATATACCAATATTATTAAATGTGATAAGGTGAGGTGAACTTGTGAAGCGACATGCACTGCTGCGTAAGCTTTATGACAAAAAATCAATATATATGTAAAAACCAAATTCTTTGATATGCTTTCTAAAATTTCATCAATTTATCAGTGTATTAATGTTTAGTAGGTACTTGTGAATGGCTGTCAATGTAGAATACCACTTCTTATTTGACATGGGTGTGGCAGACCAATTGGACATTTTCTAGATCAGATTTAGTCAGACCTCTAAAATCTTATGGGTGTGTCTATTTCACTGCAGATTTGAAATCCGTGGTGATTTGAGATCGTTAAGGGATCTTAAATACATGATTTTTTATATACTAAGATTCTCGGTTTGAACTGAAGATCTTCCAATGCACATTCTTCAAATGTTTGCCGAGTAGTAGAAGGAGGCACAAGAGAGAAAGAGAGGGTCGATGGAACTTTTTTTTTTTTACCTTTGGTGGAAAACAATAAATGAAAATTATGTGAAAAATATGAATAACGAATTTTAACGTGCTTTTAAGAATGCAAAAAAGAAAAAGAAAAAGAAACAGCATGCCTGATGTGCAGCCGTGCATGGGCATCACAAAGTCGAGCTTTTTTTTCAACACGTTGAGAGGTCTGATGCGCAGTAGAGCTTGTGGATCATGCACACGCACTTAATAACACTGGTGCCAAATCCATAAGACGAACATATCATAGAAGAAGGGCCCTTTACTGAAGCAAAAAATTGTGTCATTAAAAATAAGGAAAAAGTCACTAACATCTTTACTAATATTTCTACGGAACAGCAGAATAAAGTATGTGACAAATGACTTCACTGACAAAATGCTTCATGTAGTAACAGCCATATTACTGGTGACACGTCCATGTTAAAAAACATTTAGGAAGAAAACGTCACTAAAAATTGGTGTTCCTATCGGCCTTTTAATCCGGGCATGATTTTACGTGTCATAAAAAATATGGTACTTTTACTCGCTTGAAAAATGACAGCAGTAAAATTATGCTTTAAAGGGTGTAGCATAACTGTTGTGTGTCAGGGTTCAATTCACATAAATGCTACTCTTTTAAAACAGCAAACAGCAAGATTGCAACACTCAATGAATGGTGTATTGTACCCCCACCCAATTCCCCAACGCAGTCTAAGACCTCATAGGTAGAGAATAGGGGAAGGCTTTGGGGCTTTTTTCTTTGATAGTGAGCTGCTAACCTCTTACTTACAAATGACAGTAAAATTGTACATCAAAATTATCACGATATAGGCTTATACCAGTGATTTATTTCATTACTGTTGGGTTCAACAAAAAGAGACTCACAGAGCCATTCCACTCAGAAGAGGGCTTCTGGGTTGTCGGCTGCTTAATTAATACAAAAATAGAACAAGCAAACACAAAACAAAACTCCGTCGTTTGCTACTCGAACAAAAAAGAAGAAAATAGGACATTAAAGCGATTGAACTCTTTTTATTTTACATTCTAGTCTAAAACTAATATCAATCTTGAACCAGATGCCTTCTCTCACAGCTAGCTTTCCTGGCACTGGGAGAAGTTATTCAAGACATTAGGAAGCATGCAACGGTGCTCTCTATACTTGCTGGAAGGAACATAATATAGCTGGTCTGGTTAGGAACCTATTTAAGACGGGCTAGTTAGATTCTCATGGGCGTCTTTGTGTCTTAAGTGATAGAGCATGATATCCAAGTTCAAGGGTATACCATTGCCATTACAAATACCGAAGCAGCCCAACACCTTGAAGGTAAGGGGAATGAGAGGCCTCTTTTATGGGTGATACGTTGTAACTCTCTACTCACCCAATGGATATGGTTAAACAACTATTTTAAAGGTAAGACTATTCTTGCAGCAAATAGTGTACTATGAATGTTAAAAATTCAACCATTTCTAAGGAATATATGTCCTCATCAGATTCTAAGCAGGCATTAAGTGCCTTCCAAAGGCAGAGTCACATATGGGCTGCTCACACCAGCTTGAAAAGTGAATATCTTCGAATATTATGCATATGAGTGCCCCTTCACACATAAAAATTTGTGAACAGTGCTCCGCTCGAAAATTTTTCGGTCTCCGCCACTGTTGAGTGTTCAACATGTTCTGCTAGGGCTTGACTTGATTACTTAGTCTAAGCGCCAGATACATGCACATCTGACAACCGACTTCGATTTGTGTCAAAGTTGTTTTGAAAAATAACACCAAATAACGCAGAACGAAGATAGATATTGTTCATTTCTTAATATCTCAATTTGCTAGATTTATTGACTTTATTTTGTTCTGACAAACCGTAGACTACGCTTTGGAGCATGTTACACTCTTAGACGTGCATTTTTTTGGCAAAATAAATATTTCAGTTTTAGATTGTTTGATTTTTGTTTATTTTTGAGCTGCAAATTGACTTGAAGATGCTTGACATTCATGATCATCATTTTTCTAATCGCATCTACATATATATATATATATTCATATATTCTTGGCATGCATTTCCTACTTGCTAACCGTTTATTTTCTTTTCAACTATATTAATGTCATTGTGGGTGTAGCTCGATCACCCAGTGAAGAACGTACCGCAATTGACATATGCTTAATGGAAAATTAATATGGAAAATTCGAAGTTCATTAATTAACTTGCACGATTTGGCCCATCTTTGACGTTTCTAATTAATCGCACCTTCTGAAATTTTCAAATTTCAAAGTTGAGTAGCTATATTGTGATGGGTCTCGCAGTTTGATCCCGTCGATCCAGGCTTGTATAGTTGGCTCAAATTAATATATCATTCATATTACATCAAAGAGGACTCTCAATATAAATCTGAACAGATCAGACGTTCAAAATAAAGCCGACCCAAATTCACTCTACTTAAAATAGTTACAAGTACTATTGGGTTGCTCCTGAGAAATTTTTCTATCTTTTCATGGCAGATTAGTAAAAATTACATTAGCTTCCTCGCAAACTATATCATACATTGTGCCTGCTATTATTACCAAACTTTTAGATATATTCTTGGTATTCTTCGTGTTATTGCTTGAGCTTGAGATCTGGGCCATCCATTATTCATAGCTAGTGGGTGTCACTGTGGTGATATCACCATAGAAGCCATGATGGACGGTGGTAATGTCCGATGACTGATGGATGGTGATAAGGCACGGTCTCCGAGTACCCATGGAGCTGGTATCACATGTGAAGCCCATTCATTTAGGGCCCAAACGGACTTTCCCATGAAAAAAATACCAAAATTATACAGTAAAAGAAAACCTTTTTTCCGATTGTCTGATCCACTTGCAATCCGCATACTGACTTCGATGTGTAGCATTTTTCAGAAGTATTTGAGAAGAACACTATGTTCGTAGACGCAACATTATGTTTAATTTTGTTGGAGAAGACATAATGTGATTATAGATATTATGTCTAAATTTGTCGACTAAACAATACACATATTCATGTCATGTTTTTTGAAATGTGAACGTGGTGTTCTTTCAACATGTGTTAACAATAGCATGATATTCTTTTTACCATACCCTAAAATGCACATTGACCCAAAGGACGACGCAGCCAAATTTTTTTTTAGTGGAGATGAATAGTATTTTCAAAATTTGTAGAAGAGCATAACAATATTTTTCAGAATTCTTATATATACCAAATTAAAATTTTCTAAAAATATAAATAATAATATTTTTCTCAAAATATAAGGGGCCCTGCCAGCCCGGCTTCCCTCCACCCCCGCGTTGACTTGCAATGACTACAATTTCATTCGCATTAGCGCGTTCTATTTTCATAATTGCAGCTGCTTAATGGTTCAAGCATCATTGAGGCTTCTCACCAAGAGAGTAAAGTTGTGCTTCAATGAGTGCATGTTTTTAAAAGTCACATTTCGTCAAACAGACATTTTCTTGGAAATGGTGTACGCCTTATCTTGAATTGGATTAATATTGGAGTGCTCGTTCAGCTGAAGTTTTTACTTTAGGCCCGTGGCCAGTGGCGATGCAGACTGGATGCTTGCCAGTTTGAAGAGCCAGTGCATACCATTTTACTATTCTTTTTCAGTTCTTTATTATATAAAAGGGTTTAAGGGAGGCGTCACACACCATATAAATTTACTTGTTTCAGCTTAAAAGTCTTCATAGATTCTGCCCATGCTTGTGGCGTTACTTTATCCTTTTCCTATAGAAAAGAAACAAAGCGCCACTATCGTTCTATAATTTTTTTTTGTCATACCTCTTAGTAGTCTTTTTAAATTTATGTTTTTTTAGTCCAACAATATACCTTTCGTCTTCATTGATCTAGAGACCAAGGCCCCGTCTCATCATCATATTATTTGAGAGGTGGCAGCAAATGCCAGTGCAGCCATGTGTCTCTCACTTTAGATCACCTTCTCTCTTTATATATATATATATATATATATATATATATATAATAATAATAATAATAATAATTTGATGGAATCATCTCCCCTGCCCCGTTCAGTTCCACTCAACCGAATGGTACATATCAAGCAAAAAAAAGTAAGCAAGAGTAGTGGCGGAGCAAAAAAATTTTGGTTGTGAGGCACTAATACATAGTATGTGAAAAACTTTTAAATTAAAATATACGTTATTTTAAAAATAAAACAAATAAACATAGTAACGAACAAACTTACAATTGGTTCCAACAAGCAAATCATATCATTATAGTTATGAACAAAATTACAATTGGCCAATGACATCAAAAAAGTTAATTAAATGACTAGTTATTAATAAATTTATAATTAACATAAAAAGGTAAATCAAATGACTGTAGTCATAAACAAATTTATAATTGGCCTCAAAAAGCAAATAAAAAGGCTAGAGTCACGAACAAAATTACATGTGGCCTCGTTTGTTTTTCATATTCTGAAAATGGTGCATATTGTTTCATCACTGATACTGTCAAATGTGTTCTTCTCAAACATCATTGACCCATTCATTTCTCATCTTCTTACGAAGCTTAGTTTTGATAATGTAAATAGCTAAAAATACTTTCTCAACACTTGCAGTTGCAATTGGTAAAATTAGTGCCAATTTAATCAACAAATAGATTAGGAGAAATATTATATGTTTCCTAGTTGTTACCACAGTTAAGATTTCAAATTTGAAAACTCTTTAGTGATTTTTATGTCTTCAACATACACATCTAATTGACTTTCAAGTCTACAGAAGTTTGCTTCATTGAAGTATTTAGGATAGAACTTGGTAAGATGAATCAACTTATGTTTGTCAAAAGCAGAAAAGCTATTCTTTAGACTTAAATATACCACTAAAAGAAGAAGCTTTGTATTTGCCTCAATTAAACGACTATTCAACTCTTGAAGTTTCATATCACTAACAATATAAAATATTTCAACACGATAATGATGTAAAAATGTAGTCCTTTCAGGTACACATCTGGGTCATCCTTAAGGTATACTGATCTCCTCTAAATCATGCACTGGTATATCAAATTTATTACAAAATATAAAAATTTCACTCATAGAAGATTCTTCCCAACCATTATCTTTCAAATCTTAAAGGCATGCTTTTTGTACAATAAAATTCATAGCATTTACAATATCTTGATCTTTCGTTGGAATGCTTGTGAAAGTGTGTAATTATTCCCAAAACTTTATACATCAAATGCAAGTTAAATATAAATTCAAAACTTTGCAGTGTATGTATCAATTCAAGTGCCTTCTATTTCCTTTACTTATATTTTCTGTAATAAGATCTAATGCCTTAACAATAGAAAGATGCATGTAGACTAAATTGATTGAAGCATCATAATGGGAATTTCAGTGAGTATCACCAAGTCATTTCAGACTCATTTCTTGATTTAATTCTCATCTTGTTTGAAGTTCACTTACCTCAATTGCTTCAACAATTCTCATGCAATCTACTTCACAAATAAGCTCTAACTTTTTGTAAAAAGTAGAGAAAAAAATTGACAATCTGAATAATATTTCAAAAAAGAACACAGTTATTAGATTATGTTTAACAATAGCAACTAGTAGTGTTAATTGGAGTTGGTGTGCAAAAAAATAAATATAATATGCAGACTCATTCTCATCGATAAATCTCAAAAATCATCAACCAATAGAGAAAAAAAAATATTATCTAAAGATCCTTCAAAATAGCATTTGTAGTTTTCATTTCACATGCTTTTGCAATATCTTTCTGTATATTGGGAGATGTCAGATTATTATTCTCTGAGACACAACTTTATTAATTTGGCTACTGATCTTTACGAAATATTTTAATATCTAGATAAAATTTCTTCTATTGAAAGAGGGTTCACTGTCATCATGCCATCGAAATGGTAACCTTTGCATTAACAATATTCTTATTACATTGATAGATGCTCAAAGAAGAGTTTGATATTCATTTGTTTGTTGGTCACTTTGCTTCTGAAACATCATATTGATATACTTTCTTTGCTGCATTAGGCTTGTACACTTCATTCATGCTACATTATGATGATTGTTAGGGCCCCTAATATATAAATCAAATTTCTTCTTCTCTTTCCAATTGTTAAACGCATCAGATATAAATGCCTCTGTAACGAATCTGGCAGTATGTTCTGGCCTGAAAAGGTAGCAATATTGATAATACGCTCTATGTTAGCTTGAACTGTACTCCAACCAATGCTTATACTCATCAAATGATTTTGAATTAAACTTTTGCTTTTGAATATTATACTGAAAATCACAATTACAAGACTGACAATGGCCTCGTAGAAGATAAGCTCTACGAATACTTTTTCGAACATTGGGAAGATAAGTTGACATAGGAGGACGAAGCACATGATCTACATGCAACTGTGCTTCATCAAATTCCATATCGTTTTGCTTCTCACTTGATTTTTCTTTTTTCTTGATTTGAATTTTTCTCATTTTGAACAATGTTTATTCGATGTAAACATTCTCACCACAAACTTAACCATGCCTTTTCATTAACAATATAATAAAAAATAATTCTTTAAATTAGTATATAAAAACCATTAATACTTTTTAGTTTTACTTCTTTAATTTTCTTATGACTGTATCATCAAGAACAGACACCTTTTAACAATTGCATCATTGGTCAAAATATCACCATAAGTACAGACTTTTGGCTTGTCTCAGTTATCTCATGTCCTAAACAAATATCGTCTACTACAACATATAAAAAAACATATATCATAATTATAAGCTTTTGGCATGTCTCAGTTATCTCCTATTCCTAACCAAATATCTTCTTCTAAAGCATGTAAAAAGTAACAACTCATGTCCTAAACAAATATCGTCTACTACAACATATAAAAAAACATATATCATAATTATAAGCTTTTGGCATGTCTCAGTTATCTTCTATCCTAAACAAATATCTTCTTCTAAAGCATGTAAAAAGTAACAACACATACACAATATTGTAAGCTTTTGGCCTGTCTCAATTACCTCGTGTCCTAAACAAATATCTTCTACTAAAGCATGTAAAACAACATACTTAATATTTGTAGGCTTTTGGCCTGTCTCAGTTATTACCTATCCTAAACAAATATTTTCTATTCAAAGGCTCTTATAAATGTATGAAAACAGATACCTCAATATGCTTAATATCTTGGGAAACTTCTCATGAAAGTCTTCGATTTTGCTCTCTTTTGTTAATCAATTGTGATCTTCATTACAAAAACAAAACACATAAAAGTTGATAAGCATTTCATAGAATCTAAGACAAATATACAGGATAAAGAATTCAAAATGCATTTCATTAAAGTTGAAGATTAGGCATGATACAAATGCATTATTGTATAAACTGAGAAAGTGTGTTTTATACTTTTATGTTTACAACTTCACGTATCCATGCATACGTTGGATATGTTGTTCTCTAGTAGGAGTCAAGTACGCCAATAAAGCGCAGCAAAGAAAATAACGATTCAAGCTCCTTTGTATATCACTCTCACTAATTAATAACTAAGTGTAAAATAACATTTAGCCCTAGGTTATAACAAATAATATCTTTGTATAAAATAACGTATATATTGCTCAAGCTTATTGGCAGTGCTATTTGGCATTCGCAAACTCTATTCCCTCTGTCACCTTAGTTCTCAATCCTTCTGTAGAGGTAAACACTGAAGCAAAGAATTAACGGTAAGTTCACCTCGTCACGACTCAGGCAGAGGGAAAAAGGGGGGCCTTGAGCGGTGGGATCTCCTTCCGCTCACTATTAATTTTTTGCCTAAAATTTAGAAAGAGGTTCTTTCTGTAAGTTAGTAAAGTGGGCACACTTCAATATCCAACTTTTGGGGAGACCAACCACCAACGCCGGGGCACGTGACTTTCTATCTTTGCTTTTCCGAGAAATTGAAATTTACAAAGTGGTCGAGGGGTCCAAAAAAAGCTCTTTTATTTGGCAGATGGCATGATGCAAGTTGCCACTAAGCATGAGTTATCTCTACTGGATCCAACAGACCCTTGTCATGGCACAGTTGCCGGTATAACAAAGAAACGAGAAAAAGATATGAGTTGGAAAGTGGTTAGTTTTCCCTGTAAGTTCTTACAAAGTTGACAATAGGCAAGTTGCCTAAAGGGTTTAATAACATATCGGCCCAGCCACTCTCCGGTGGGGGGAATAACACTATTAGATACATGATATTCGGTGGCACTCAAAATGTACCACCGAATACTTTTACTGGGGAATATAATGCGTTACTGAGAACACAAGCGAAAGCCAGCCAGTGATTGCCTTTAGTTGCGAAATTTCCAAAAGCCATAAACGCCCGCCTTTTATGGCAAAGCGTTGTGCCACTGAAATGCTTTCGTTGATGATTTTATTGCTTGAAAACATGTCTTGAAGCCTTGTCGATGGCGTTCTTCAGATGCTACTGTTAATTTACCATGGTGCAGCACAAGTGCCCTTAAATACTTTTCTGTGGTGCCGAAAACCTTTTTTGTAACTTCTTAAGATCGTCAATGAACTGCTCTCGATGGGCAATAACAAAATGCTACGATCTACTGTCGATGGCACATATTTAATATGATTACAAAATGCCATGGTCTGCTGTCGGTGGCACATATTTAATATGTCCACATCAGCATTTTATGGCCAGCACATGCTCCACTAAAGGCATTTGCATGGCAGATATTCCCAGCTATATCAAATATCCAATAGCAGATGGGAACTGCTAGTAAAGATTTTTTTAATGGCATATATATCTGTGCCATTATTGATATTTTGTTGCGATTTAGGAATGCCGCTAAAAGGCTCTATAGTAAAGTTAAAAGTGTCACTACAACCATGTCGTCGTAAAATTAAAACGTAGTCATGTGGATCATTTGTGGGTTTCAAACCGTAAGGTTCTTCTGAGGTATAATATGGTGAGCTTGTTTTTTCAAAAAAAAAAAAGAAAATGAAAAATTTCAAAAAAATTAACAAAAATTCTTACAAATTAGGAGTAAATAGAAAAATTTAAAACTAATGAGATGATAGCAGAGGATTTTGAACCAAATTTAAACCCCCCCCCCACCCCCCCACAATACACCCAACCAAATTTTTTAAAACATGTAAATTTTACAAGATTTTATTTATTTTATATAAATATTTAAAATATTATATTTCAGCTCCAGTTTGAAAACTATAATTTGGCCCCTTTCATGAAAACTGATTCCGCCTATGATACAACACAAAAGAACAATGGCCTGTGAACAGGCCAAAACACGTGAATGATGCACATCATTTTACCGACTTTTTTTGGCCAAAATGTTTTTTCATTTTTTTTCTCGCGTCTTTTTGGAAAAAGTCACGATATATTTGACTATTAAGAACATGAAAAAAGTGACAATTCTTCCTGGTAATATAAACACCTATCACAATTATTAAAATAAGATTTTGGCACAACCAAATATGTTATATAATACAAAATCATGTACACATCCGACATGCATATACAAATTCATACATGAATTACCTAAGACAATTTTTCCTAGTAATATAGAGATCATTCTCACATATCGAGCAAACTGTATCCGTAGTACTGGCAAGTTCTGATCTTGTCATCCGTCATGTAACCTGAGCGAAAAAATCCAATTTAAGTATCAGACATATTAATAAGCTGAAATTATCAATGCACTGAAATTTCTCAAGTTGACCATAATTCTCCATGCACTAGAAGAAATTAAAAAACATCAGAATAGGCTAAATTGCCATCTAATACTCTAAAAATTCACCTAAGATGTCAGATTCGTCTCCAGAAACGTATTCAAATTTCAAGGCCATGAGAATTTCCTCTCTCTCTCACTATATATATATATATATATATATATATATATATATATATATATATATATATATATATATATATATATATATAAAGAAATTTGACTATAAGAAGAATAATATGGTAGATGTTAAAGCCACTCAAAAATTAACTCTAGATTTGATCACTGCAAATATATACCTATAAAAAATCGAACGATTAAAATTGTGTCGAACTTCCCACATGCTCTAGTACTTGACAAAGGATAGGGTATTAGAGAAACTGCTGGCCACCCAAGAAAGGAATGATCGGCAAGGAAAAAGGGAAGCAAAAACCCTGAAAATTTCTAGTTGTCAAAATTGGAAGTTTGACGTAGGTTGTTCAAAGCCCTAAAAGGACTAATTAGGACTAGCTGAGACTGCTTGCGGTCCAACTTGCTCAAAATCAATTGAATACAAATAAGTGATCAGGGTCTAGTCGGTTGACCAACAACTAGGCTGAGCAGTTGACTAATCTGATCACCAACTAGCCGCTAGTTTGAAACATAGATTGGTAGATAACCTACTACTCGGACTAGTCAGCTGACTGCTACTTGGGATTTTGACATCTAAGGAGAATTTAAAATTATTTCATTAAGAATCTTTGTTGGGAAATGTTTAATAACATTTGACATCAGTCTGTCATGAAGCAAAATGGTAGAGAATGTAGATGAAATCCATAATTGAAACAGAGGATTCATCAATATTGAAATCATACTTGCACTGTCTGCATGTTCCATGCTCTAGGTTTCAGTAAAAAGCAAAGGAAGAACATTAAGAAATAGGTGGAAAACACAAGAAAGAGTATTCAAATAACTAATGAGAAAATGGTCGAAGAATGCTAAAGCCCATAAAATGAGTATAGAGAATATGCAGACCAAATTCCTCTGCCTAGCAAAGCCAATTGATATGACTTATTTGGCAATGTTTGGGGTACGTACCAGGAAGGATTGCCAACAACGACCTGTAGCCGCCGACCACCAAGCAGCATTGGATAGAAATCCTTTATCCCAACCAAAAGAAACAGACCTCAAATATCACATCAAGCATGAAGTTCATTAGATCAAATTCATCAAATGTGTAATGCTGGTTTTTTTCACAAGGAAGTGCCACAAAGTTGTCATATGGCATTTTTTTTTTCTCAAGGATCCAAAGGGAATAGCTGAATCTTTAAGCCTCAATATTGCAAATGGAAGGGACAGGCTCGAAGTTCTTATCGATTACCCATAAAGTATGAAGAAAAAAGTTTAAGAGAAGAATCATGTTATTGCAAAGAGCATCCCAGTTGTTCTCCTTGGATAGTCATCTTGTTATATTGGAGAATAAACAGAGTATCAAAATTTACAATGAAACTGCTCTCATACTTTTATCATAAACATAAAATTCAGAGTAAAAGCATTTATCTGTTAATATTCATAGATTTCATTAAGCATTTCAGATGAAAATTACGTTGTTCATCAATATGGAAATCTTTCTATCCTATACCTCATTTTCAATAGCATCACAATTTCCTCAACAACTTTAAGTTCATGCTTGGTTTTATTTCATCTATCCGCTATCCAACCCACTGTTTCAAAGGAAAACATGATCAAGGGGTTACATTTTGGTCAATCAGAAGTTTATAGCTTCAAGTAATAATAATCACAACATTTAAAACTCCATAATCCAAGAACAGGTGCGACATTTGTTCTTCTTGATGTTCCAGCTTGAGACCCTGGAGCATAAGTATTTCAGATCCAGCAACAGGCCCAAAAGTTAAAAGTATGCAGATAATTAGTTTATAGTGATACTGAAACAAATTATAGAAAAAGCCAGCTGAGTATAACCGTGTACTTTTTCCACCTTTGTCTGCAAAGGCAGTATTTCCACCTTACTTGAACAAATGGAACCAACTCTCAAATTATTTAAGGATGCCATGGTGCCCATCCATGTCATTACTTCCAACATCCAGCAACTTGTGTTTGTGCTTATATAGTCTTGTATATAGTGTTCATTCGCCACTTGTTTACTTGTAAGAGACTACCCTCTCATCAGTCTAAATGTCATGTTTCAGATACTTTGCTTTGGGTGTTTAGCAAGCAAACTCTTGTTTATCTCTCTGGGTATCTTTGCAAGTAAAATTGAGTTTTGACCCCTCCTTGGTTATCTAGTTCATGATATAAAGTGGTTTCAAGATAATGAAATAGCAAAAAGTTGTGAGTTCCTTTGGCTCTTCTTTTACGCTCTTTGTGTTCTTAAAGTGAGCTGCACACTTTTTTTGCTTTGAAGGAGTTCCTGTTTCACATATCTAAATGTGATACCAAATTTTATATGATGCTAGTGTTTTTGAAAATGTTGTCATTGTTCTATCTTCAATTATATGCAAAATGCCAAATGCTATCAGGATCAGATGATTTAATAAGCTAGTTGAATTGAAGCAAATAGCTAAGGAAGACCTATTTAGTTTGTGGTAGTGAGGTATGTGAAACTTTAAACATTGTGAATATGCAACATTCAATGTATCATTGAGTGCTAGCTTTGTATATGACATTATTATTCTATTATTGTTTACCACTATATTCGACCATAAATACTTGCACCTTATGGGATGCTATAACAAATTCTGTAAGTTTTTGTTACTATTGTAATTTGGACGCACATGGTCATTTTAGTGACGATTTACATGTAACTATATGGAAATCATGTTGGACACAAGTATATTACATAATGTAATATGATGCTACTAGCATTGCAATTGTATAACACTAGAATTTAGGCAAATATTATTGGATGCTTTTGTTGCTATTGTGATTGACACAATAGTTAAATTTTATTCAATGAACAGAGTTGTGAATGTTGACGACAATGATGATGAGAACAAATGACATGGTGGTTAAAAACATACAAGCAATGCATTTGTGATTGAAGATGATTTTTAGTAGGAAAGTAATATGCCATATGTGCAAATGGAGCAGAGTAAAGTATTTCAAGTATTTGCATGTGTGCATTAACAAGCTAATAATGTGTTTATTATGAATGAGAAGATTATTTTGATGTGCATGGAGAAAAGGATAGAGTTACAATGGATGTGCACGTGCATGGACAGAACATAGGAGAATTTAAAACACATGTGGATCTTCATGATGGACATCGAAGAGAAGTGTTTCAATGATGTAAGCATACCAAATTAACGTGGCAGTGGTGAGTTTTATGTATATGGAGTCCTCCTAAAGTGCACCAATAAGAGAAAAAAGTGTTAGTGGAAGTATAAGTGCAAAAACATGGTACTGATGAGTTTGATGCTCCAGGTATAGGAATGAACATGAAGGCATTCTTCACATCTAGCTATACCAAGTTCCACCTCTTATTTGATGCCACCGATATAAGAGTTCTAACAGTATTCATCTTAGCAACTAGAGCAAAGGTCTTATTATAATCAATTTGTTCAGTTTTAGTGGATCCATTTATTACCAATGGGCCTTATACCATTCTATGATGCAGGTCTTCAAATTCTATAACAATTATGCACTCACCAAGGGTTCAACATCAGGAAAGAAGGCCAAGAAAAAATTGAAAAAGACATGTACACTCAAAAGAAGAATTGCTGGTGCACAGTGAGACCAAAATTCACAAGGGGATATAAAGATGTGGATGCCTTGCAAATGGGGTTTCCAAATGGTTTTTTTTTTAAAAAAGAACTTTCACTACTAATCACAATCACCCACATGTTGAGGTCATATCAAAAGGTACCACACACTTATACAACAACCAGAGAATTAATATTATATGTAGGTGAACACTCTAAGGAAGACATACAATTATATTGGATTGAATAGTGAGCATGAAAAGGCACCATTCATATAATCTAACTTAACAATAGATTGTTACTAACAGAAGTGTTCAAACCCCTATTTTCTTTATTATTCAAAATATCCTTCTTCCAAAGTTGTCATGGCAAAGTTTTAAATTGATCGTGTGGAAAGAGCAATCACAATAACAAAGTTTACCTATGCATGTATTCATGAGAGTAAGAAAGCTAAATATATTTGGATAATAATAATGAATAGAAATGTTAGCTTTCCGTGCAAAAGTTAATGACAATAGATGATAACATTAGATGTACATAAAACAAAAAATCTGCATCAAACGAAAGAAGTATAGATGGATCAACATGCCAAGTGTGGTGACTGGACATTACTTTTGTTTTGGGCATGATATGCTAAAAGTTTTGGCAGCTGGAAGGCCTAAGCAGTGGCAGATGTCCTTCCCGAGGGAACTAACAAATCCCAATCCATTGGCAAATAAAGAGGCAGCCATATACTTGCTGCTGCACTTATGGTCGACTAAAAGAAGGCTTGATGCCAATGGGTCCCATGTGTAGCGTGTTGGCAACTATTCTTAAATGATAATGAGGAACCAACAACCTATGGTAGGCTAACCACTAGAATACCAGTAGGAACATAAGTCAGCTGCTGTCGATGGCTAATGTTCACTAGAGTTCAAAAGGTGTGGCTGCTGCTGTTTGTGGTCAAGAATCACAACGCTAGAAAACCGTGTCTCCTCCCTTCACAATGTTGTGCAGCAGTTAGCAGCTGCTAAGAGGGGAAGAGTTGGGGTGACCCTTTTTGTGGGTGGTTGCAACCATTCAACTAACTCAATGATGGCAAGCAGTGGCTAACATGGGGAGCATAGTTATGGCATGTTGTTTCTACTTCATAATGTAAATCAGAATGACAAGAGCCATTCCATGTTGGTTGTACAATAGAGGTCCAGCTATGCCACTGCCTGGTCTTTGGCAACAATGAAGGCTACTTTCATAATGTTATTTTGTAACTTTTAATAATGCAGTCATGGCATGTTCTAGCCAACCTCTTGGCCATTTTTTTTTAGTAGCCACATTCGACACAATAACT
This sequence comes from Nymphaea colorata, assembly GCF_008831285.2. Lineage (NCBI taxonomy): Eukaryota > Viridiplantae > Streptophyta > Magnoliopsida > Nymphaeales > Nymphaeaceae > Nymphaea > Nymphaea colorata. The sequence goes on from NC_045141.1 coordinate 9,795,656, forward strand.
AACAAAAACTAAATCTAGTGGTATTGCTCCATCCATTCAGCTGTGTGCAAATCAAAGCATGGGTTTTAACCTAGATTTGATTTGAATTGGTTGCCATGCTTTCAAGAAAACTACAAATATGCATGCCTCTACTACTGATTCCTTTAGAGGTCGTTTGATGACAACAAAATGTGGTAAAAACAAAAAATGTGATCTTTTGATAATGGGCACATTGAATGTTGTCCATAGAATAACACAAACAGGGCATACAGGGAGACAAGGTGTATATTTCTCCCTTGGTTACCTATGGAACAGACTAACACTGGATGTTTGAGCTCCACCTCCCCATACTATGCTTTCAACTGAAAGTGTAACCATTGCGGCTTGGTATTTGTAACATGGAGTAACTTTGTCCATTTTAGGTTGATCGAGGACTTGAAGTCTATAAAATGATGCACCAATATGACACCAAGGGTACCCCTAAAGTTTTAAACAATATCTATAAATTGCGGTTGTATTTTTGTTAAACCCTTTTATGGTACTCCTACTAAATATAGATAAGGCATACTTTTGCTCAATTTGCTTATTGTCATGCATTTTTTAAAGCCATTTTGGTAAAAACATTGATACTTTATCCCACTAAGGTGAATATAAAGAGAACATTGTTTCTTCTAAGTTCTAACCTTGTAAGTTTAATTTTTTTCATGTGTCATAACTTTGAATAATTGCTAATTTTTTGGCATTTCCAATTTAATCATTATTATCCTTCAATCAAACTAATGGATTTGGGTTTGACCTGATGGGCCACATCATGAAAAATATCATGGTCATGCTTTTTTCTAGTTGATGTCAAACATCATTCCATCTGAATGATTGACCATAAAAAACTAAATGATTTTCATCTAATTGATAGGGGATGTTTTGGGAGCTCCCTTTCTTGCATATTCAAGTTCATGGTATTACCATACATAACAGAACATGGTTCCCTTGGGACTTGACTATTCAAATCCCTCATTTAGTTGGTCTTTTTCAGACTAGTGTAAGAGGTTGGATCCAAGCTATCGGTTTGTATAGAATTTTATATATGGAATTGTTAGTTTAGATTTACACAGTATAGATTTGTCCTTCTTTATCCATGCAAACATGTATAAGATGGTCATTTTCAACTACAATGTGCATAAAATAAGAAGTCTATAGTTATGGATGCTCTGTTTCAGGGCAGAACACATTGTGGCATCATCTTTTGAGATGCCAACTTTACACTTTCTGTCATCTTTGGGACCATACCTTTAGCAAAGGTACAATCTTTAAAAATAAGTTAGCTGAAATTAGCTACAAGAGCTTTTTTCGAGCTTATTTACAAAGTTATATTTATAATGATTTGATGAATATATTTTGTTTGATGTCAAAGTGTTCTTTGATGTTTCTTTTTTTTTTTCTTTCTCTTAATCCCAACAATGGGTGATTTGCACTGAAAGGATGTGGACTTGTATGTTGATAGTCCTCGACACCATAAAGCCAATAACACAAGGATCTGATAGAGAAAGAACTTGAGGAATTTGACATATGGACTAGAATATGTATGTTAAGATGTGTTTATATTCAGTTTTAGGTTTAAGAGGGTACTTTTGTAATAACTTTTCCTTTAGATGGTTCTCTTGTAACTTCTCTCTCTCCTCTAGTCTATATAAGGAGGAGTTAGGGCAGATTTCGAGGTTAATAAAAGATTATTCTTTCTAATCTTATCATGGTATCAGAGTCGTCCTCATCCTCGGCTTATACTTGGCATTTACGTTTTGGACATCTACCGTTTCAGAAACTACTGCATGTTCTTCCTCAGCTGTCTCCTAAGTCTTCTTTTCAATGCGAGTCTTGTCAGTTGGGCAAACACCATCGGTCATCCTTTCCTCCGCGGCCCAGTCGAAGTAGCCATTCTGTGTTTGAGTTACTTCATTTTGATGTTTGGGGTCCGAGTCGTACACCTGATCTTCAAGGTCATCGATATTATCTTGTTGCTGTCGATGACCATAGTCGTGTTAGTTGGGTTTTTCTTATGAAGCATAAATCTGAAGTGGGTCATGTAATCAAAAATTTTATCAATGAAATTCTGACTCAGTTTGATACTTGTGTCAAAATTGTGCGCTCTGACAATGCTCTTGAGTTCTGTGCTTCCTCTTTGGAACAATTTTTTAGGGATAAGGGTATCATCCACCAAACTTCTTGTGCCTATACCTCCCAACAAAATGGGGTTGCTGAACGGAAACACCGTCATATTCTTGATGTTGCCAGAACCATTATCATACATAGCCATGTTCCCCATTCTTACTGGGGAGATGCTGTTCTCACAGCATGCTATCTTATTAATCGTATGCCGTCATCTGTGTTGGGAGACCTTATTCCTAACTCTGTCCTCTTTCCTGACAGAGACTTGTTTTCTGTTCCACCTCGTGTTTTTGGATGTGTTGCCTTTGTTCAGTTGCTTGGTCCTGGGCGAGATAAGTTGTCTCCTCGGGCCATCAAAACGATCTTTGTTGGTTATTCCCGCACTCAAAAGGGATATCGATGTTATGATCCTTCTACTCGTCGGTATTATGTGAGTGCTGATGTTACATTTTTTGAATCAACCTCTTTCTTCTCCCCAAATGGAACTCAATTAAGGGCGCCTGAATTAAATGATGAAGTCCAATTTCCTCTACCTCTCATGAGTTGTCCAAACCCAGTTGATCCACGTTTTGGGGTTGTCTACCAACGTCGTACTAAACCTGTTGTGCCTGTTCAATGTGCACCTGTGCCTTCACCCAGCACGCCCAAGGTAATTCCTGACACAAACTCAACTGACAATTGTTTATGTAATGCTGACATAGGAGAATGTCACGAGCATGTTCATGCTCCTAATGAACTTGATATGCCCATTGCTCAAAGGAAAGGCAAACGCAGTTGCACTTTGCATCCTATCTCTGGTCATTTATCCATGGCTAGACTCACCCCTATGTACCGACAGTTTGTCAAGGGGCTGTCGGCTATTGCTCTTCCACAGAATCCCATGGATGCTCTCTCTGATCCCAAATGGGCAGCAGCTATGCAAGAAGAGATGGATGCTCTTCAGTCTAGAGGCACCTGGACACTTGTTACTCCTTCAGCTGATGCAGCCATTGTTGGTTGCCGATGGGTCTTTACTATCAAATACAGAGCAGATGGCAGTATTGACAGATATAAGGCTCGTCTGGTTGCAAAAGGCTATACCCAAACTTATGGGGTTGATTATTATGATACCTTCTCTCCTGTGGCACGACATGCTTCTTTACGGATTCTCCTTGCTGTGGCTGTCAGCAAGAATTGGTCCCTCTCACAGCTTGATGTCAAAAATGCCTTTCTCTATGGTGACTTACATGAAGAAGTGTATATGCAGCAACCACCAGGGTTTGTTGCTGAGGGGGAGTGTCAGAAAGTGTGCAGATTGCGAAAGGCGATTTATGGTCTGAAACAGAGTCCTCGAGCTTGGTTTCAGAAATTGTCAGACGTTCTTCGGCCGACCATTCCCTCTTTGTCAAGAAGACTTCTACAGGTACGGTGATAGTTCTTGTCTATGTTGATGATATCATTGTTACAGGGGATGATGATCAGGGGATTTCCAACATCAAGGATGTCCTTGGACAACACTTTGTCACCAAGGACCTTGGTGAACTACGTTATTTCCTTGGTATTGAGTTTGCCAGAAATCAAAAGGGCCTTATCATGTGCCAGAGGAAATACGTTACTGATGTTTTGCAAGAGACAGGGATGCTGGGGTGTCGGCCTGCCTCCACGCCTATGGATATCAATACCCGCTTGTATGATGATGATACTGAAGATGTTGATGCGAGACAGTATAGAGGGATTGTTGGGAAGCTGCTATACATCACTGTTACTCGACCTGACATTGCCTATGCTGTTAGCAGAGTGAGTCAATTTATGGATAAGCCCAAGAAAGTTCATTGGGATGCTGCTATGATGATTCTTAGGTATCTAAAGAATTCACCAGGAACGGGACTCTTCTTTCAGAATGGTACCTCACTCACTATATCTGTGTATGTTGATACCGACTATGCAGGATGCCCCTCGGACAGAAAATCCACTACTGGATTTTGTGTGTTTATTGGATCCAACTTGGTTACATGGAAGAGTAAGAAGCAAACTGTGGTTGCCAGATCAAGTGCAGAATCTGAGTATAGAGCTATGGCTCAGGGTACTGCTGAAGTTATGTGGGTTAGATCCCTGATGTTGGATCTTACTGTCGAAGTGCCTCTTCCTATGCAACTGTTATGTGATAACAAAGCTGCACTGTTTATTGCTAATAATCTGGCTTTTCATGAAAGAACCAAGCATGTTGAAGTAGATTGTCACTATACTAGAGACATGATTCAAAAAGGGTTTGTAAGTACCTCACACATTTCAACTACAGGGCAAACGGCTGATATCTTTACTAAGGCTCTTGCAAGGGGACCATTCCAAAGCTGCTGTTTCAAGTTGAGCCTATTTGACATATACGCTCCAACTTGAGGGGGAGTGTTAAGATGTGTTTATATTCAGTTTTAGGTTTAAGAGGGTACTTTTGTAATAACTTTTCCTTTAGATGGTTCTCTTGTAACTTCTCTCTCTCCTCTAGTCTATATAAGGAGGAGTTAGGGCAGATTTCGAGGTTAATAAAAGATTATTCTTTCTAATCTTATCAATGTAAGGTATCCTAACATGAATTTTTTATTAACATTTTTCATATTACATAAAAGTCAATTTATAAATGTGGGACATTTTACTTTTTATCTGTATAAACCTTTCGCTAATGTAAGATGTTCTAAAGTTTGTTTGAGTAAAGAGAAAAATAATATAAAATGAGTCTCATATTTACGATTCTTTCTAAAGGGGCATATTTTTTGCTCACAGCCCCTTAATAGGCGTAGCTTTGTCCATTACAACATTTAACCAAATTCTTTAACTGCTGATATTTTGTGCCCTTTGGAAGCATTTCTTCCTACTACAATTATATGCCTTATCATGGTGGAAGTGTTGTATTGAAAACTTCTCTCTTCTTTCAGCCTATCTATTTATGTCTTACTCAAGCATCAAAATTGTGTATGCCTATGTTTACAATTTTTTTTGCAAATTTGGAATAGAGGCATTCATTATTGAATCAGTTTGGAGTCACTTGTTTGATTGAAAGAAGAATTGACTTGGTTTGTTTGGGGTGTTTTAAGGCAAGGCCATGTAAATGAACTGAAGCAACTTGCAGAAGACTGGAATTTGATGTGATTTCTAATGTTTCCAATATAAGAGGTCATCTTGGAATATACATATTTGAAGGTAAGTAAAGTGTGAAATACATCCACAAGCTTGTCATCATAAATTCTAACTGAAGAAGGGATAAGATGCTAGAGCAAAGTAAATGGACTGTCATGATCCCCAAAGCAATGTGATCAAAGTGGGTGTGATTTTTTTAGCATCCTTGTAGGAATTATGTCAACTCAATGTTTGTCTTCCAACATGGTGATTTTAGTGAACAAAATAATACAAAATTACCATTTGGAGTCGATCGCAAGGAGGAACATCTCGTTTTGTTAAAGAAATCATTATATGGCTCAATCATCAAGGAACTGGTTTAGCAAACTGGCCCAAGCACTACACACTACAGGCTTCAAAGCCAATTATACTTTGTTTATTTATAGTACAAACTCAACTATCACAATTGTGATATTATAAGTTGACAACATTATTATTATAGATAATCATGGTCCACATATGGCAGCTGTTAAGCAATTTTTGGTGACTCAATTTCATATAAAAAATTTGGGATGCTTAAAAAAATTAGAATAGAAGTAGCAAGTACACTGTGAAAAATACTTTTAAGTCAAAGAAAGTATATATCAGTCCTACTTACAGATGCAAGATTTCTTTGAGGTAGCCCATGTGAATTTCCAATGGATTAAAAATTCACTTGGCTACAGACAACAACAAACCTCTCAATAATCCCTCAAAAATTTGGAGATTAGTAGGGCACCCAATATACTTAACTGTCACTTGCCTTGACATTGTATATTTTGTGAATTTTTTGAGCCAATTCATGCAAACACCATGAAAATCTTATCACATGCTGAAAGCCATGACAGGGTCTATCATCGCAAAACAAAATTCAACTTCGAGCATATTTTGATTCAGGTCTGGCAAGTTGCCCAATGATGTGATGATCTACCTTTAGTTTACTTTATTATGATTGGAGAAAATTATATTTCATTGAAAACTGAAAAACAAAATACAATGACAATCATTTGTAGAAGCAGAATATAGGTGTGCAACATCCATTAAATGGGAGCTCATAAGGCTAAAGTCTTTATTAAAAGAGCTTGGATTTTGAAAGAATATAGTCTAACTGAAGCAATAGAGAAGAGCAAAATTAGACAGTCATTTATGCGGTTTGGCAAACACACTGCCTACATCCACAAAGGAGAACTATGATAAGATTTAGTTTACAAATTATGAACCATGGACTCAAGTTTAGAAACAAATCGGAACCAAGTTAAGTTCGACTAAAGATTTTCGAACGGTAAATTTTGAATGCCTTCTCATTTCACTATCGTTACTGATTGTTATCTTGGTGCAGACACACCATACTTGGCAATTTTTTACTGAAATTCAGATTCCTAATTTGATTGAAGTTCTGTCCATGATAGTTGTTCCTAATTTCATTTTGTTTATCTTCTCACTCGTATCGAACATTTTTAATTATAAATATAGTTACCTTTTTGAACACCCACCAGTTGAGTTCTCAATCTCTCATTTGATCTACCTTCCACTACATGGTTCTCATTCTCTCGCATTGTCTTTGCAAAAGACATTGATGATCACTAGGGGTAAAGCCAATAATTTTTCCAAAGGGGGACCAAATTATAGTTTCAAAATTTTAACAAGGGCCAAAATATAATTTTTTAAAATTTTTATATAGGACAAATATAGATCTTTTTAAAACATACATGTAAATTAAAAAAAATTTGAGGAGGGGGTGGGGGGAGAAGGGGCCAAGGCTCCGCCCATAATGATCATGGCAGTGATGACCTCTAGACATCTTTGTCTGGTTGATATTCACAACCTCAATGTTCTTGTAGATGCTACTATCACATTCTCGAGCAGCCGCAGCAGTGAAAGAACATGAACAAACAGTAGTAAAAGGATGTGAAGGAGAAGAACCAGTAATGATAGAAGAAGGCAAAGAAGAATAATAAGAAAAAGGAGAAAAGGCCACCTCACCTATGCTTGTAGGGAGTTGCAACATAGAGTTCCTGAGAGATGGCTGTTGGAGCTGGTGTCTGAGCATGGATGAATGGTGTTGTTCCTATGCCTAAAGAGGTTGACTCCAAGTGATGCCAACTATATCCACAACTGCCTCACCATTCCGAGGAAGGTCATACACGATGTCTTCTTCCATCATATGAATGAGGAAGAATAGTATGATGTCGGGAAGATGAGTTAAATGGTTGGACGAGGAGGTTTCGCCAATGGCTCTGCCTACATCCACAAAGGAGGACTATGATGAGATTTAAGTTACAAATTATGAATTATAAATTTAAGATTCAAAACAAATTGGAAACGATTTAGGTTAGACCAAGGATTTTTCAAATGGTAAATTTTGAATTGTCTCTCTTTTCTCTCTTGCTATTGGTCATTATCTTGGTGAGGACATGCCATACTTAGCAACTTTCCCACTAAAATTGACCTTCTTAATTCAATTGGAGTTTTGTACAAGATAGTTGTTCTTTTTTCCAAATGCATCATTTCATTTATCATCTCTCTCATATTGTTCATTTTTAGAAAGTTTAAAACATAAAATATAGTTGCCTTCTTCAACACCCGCCAGTTGAGTTTTCAATTTCTCATTTGATCTGTCTTCCACCATGTAGTTCTCATTCTCTTTACAGAAGCCATTAACGATATGGCAGTTATAGCCTCCCAATTTCTTCTTTTGATTGATCTTCACAACCTCAACATTCTTACAGATGTCACTATCAACATGCTCAACTAGCAACAGTAAAAGAATGTGAACCAACAATAACAAATGGATGTGAAAGAGAAGAACCAGCAGCAGTAGAAGAAGGTGAAGTAGAATAACAAGAAGAAGAAGCAAATGCCATTGACCCACACCTCCTACGATGCTGCAACAGAGAGCTCTGGAGAGATAGCTGCAAGAGGTGATGGCCAAGCACAAATGAATGGGTCTACCAGTGTTCTTATGTCTAAATATGTAGATTCAAAGTGACAGCAACCAAAACCACAACCATCTTGCCATTTCAAGGAATGTGAAACATGACGTCTTCTTCCCTCTTATGAATAAGAAAAAACAGAAAAAGGTCTATAAGGCAGGTGGAAGGGTAGGGGGAGGAGGTTAGATTCGGCAATGGCACTACTTATGTCCACAATGCATGGTTATGATGAGATTTAAGTTACAAATTATGAATAATATATTTAAACTTGAAAACAAATCAGAATCTATTTAAGTTAGACCAAGGATTTTCGAACACTCTTTTTTCTCTCTCATTATTGATCGTTATCTTGGTGAGAACATGCCATACTTGGCAATTTTTCTACTAGAATTCACCTTCCTAATTTGATCGAAGTTCTATTTAAAGTAGTTGCTCTTTCTTCCAAATACGTCATTTCATTAATCTTCTCCCTCATATCAAACATTTTTAAAAAGTTATTAACTTTAAAAATGTTTGCCTTCTTGAATATCCACCAGTTAAATTTCAATCTCACTTGATCTGTCTTCCACTAGGTGGTTTTCATTCACCCACATTCTCCTTGCAGAAGCTATTAATGAGTATGGAAGTGATGGCCTTCCAACCTTTTCCTTTGGTTGATCTTCACAACTTGAACATTCTTGCAAATGCAATAGTAGCAAAAGAACATGAACCAGCAGTAAGAAAAGGATATGAAGAAAAAGAACCAGCCACTTCAAAAGAAGGTGACAAAGATTAACAAGAAAGATAAAAGGTCATCCCCACCTGTACCTCCTAGGGAGCTGCAGTAGCAGAGAGTTCCTGAGAGGTGGCTATTGGAGCAGGTGGCTGATCATGGAAGAAGGATCCTGCCGGTGTTGTTGTTTTCATAGAGGTTAACTACAATCGATACCAACCGCAACCACAATTGTCTCAGCATTCTGAGGAAGGTCATACATGTCTTCTTCCCTCTTATGAATGAGTAATAATGAAAGGAGGTTGGGTTCGACAATGATACTGCCTACATCCACAAAGAGAATTAAATTTAAATTACAAATTATAAATCTGGCTTTAAGATTTGAAACAAAATGAAACAGATTTAATTTAGACCAAGGATTTTCGAACTGAAAATTTTGACACCCTCTATTTTCTCTGTCCTTACTGATTGTTATTTTGATGGAGACACACCATACCTGGCAAGTTTTCCATTGAAATTCACCTTTCTTATTTGATTGAAGTTTGTTATGAGATAGTTGTTTTTTCTTCCAAATGCATCATTTCATTTATCATCTCTCCCGTATAGATCGTTTTTAGAAAGTTTTTAATTAACTACAAATATACTTGCCTTCTAGAACGCTCACCAATTGAGTTTTCAATCTCTCATTTGATCTTTTTTGCAGAAGGTGGTTCTCATTATTCCATGGTCTCTTTGCAGAAGCCATTAATGATTATGGCAGTGTTGTCCTCTCAACCTCTTCCTCTAGTTGATCTTCAAAACCTCAACATTCTTGCAGATGCTACTATCACTACTCTCGACCGGCAGCAACAAAAGAATGTGAACTAGCAGTAGTAAAAGGACATGATGGAGAAGAACCAAAAATAGTAGAGGAAGGTGAAGAAGAAATAACCAAAAGGAGAAAAGACCATCTTACTTGCACGTCCTAGGGAGCAGCAGCAAAGAGCTCCTAAGAGATAGCTGATGGAGGTGGTGGATGAGCACACATGAATAGGGCTGCAGATGTCCATATGCTTGAAAAGGTTGACTCCAAAACATGATAACCACATCCACAGCCGTGTTGCCATTCTGAGGAAGGTCATACATGATGTCTTCTTCCCTTTTATGAATAAGGAAGAAGAAAATGAGGTTTGTAAGATGGGCGGAAGGGTAGGATGAGGAGGGTTCAGTAATGACACTACCTAAATCCACAAAGGAGTACTATGATCTTATTTAAGTTACAAATTATGAATCATGGATTTAAACTTGGAAACAAATAAGAAGTGATTTAAGTTAAACCCAAGATCTTCAAATGATAAATTTTGTTACTAACCATTATCTTCGTGAGAGCGCACCATACTTGGCAAGTATTCTGCTAGAATTTACCTTCCTAATTCGATTGAACTTCTATATGATATAGTTGTTCTATCGTCCAAATGCATCATTTCATTTATCCTTTCGCTCGTATTGATCATGTTTAGAAAGTTTTTAACTATAAATATAGTTGCCTTATTTAACACCCACCAGTTGAATCCTCAGTATCTCATTTGATCTAACTGGTGATTCTCATTCTCCCTTATTTTCTTTGTAGAAGCTATTAACGATCATGACAGCGATGGCATCTTGACCTCTTTCTCTGGTTGATCTTCACAACCTCAATATTCTTGCACACTACTATCACCATGCTACTTGCATCAGCAATAATGAAAGGACGTGAAGGAGAAAGACCAGCAGCAATAGAAGAAGATGAAGAAGAATAACAATAAGAAGGAGAAAAGGCCGTCTCTACCTTCCCCTCATAGGGAGCATCTGCAAAGAGCTCCCGAGAAATGGCTGGAGGAACTAGTGGCTAGGCATGGATGAATGGGGCTGTCGGTGTTCCTGTGTCTGAAGGGGCTGACTCCAAGTGATACCAACCACAATCACAATCACATCGCCATTCTGAGGAAGGTTTTATGATGTCTTTTGCCCTAAGACTGGTGGAAGGGTTGGAGGAGGAGGGTTTGACAGTGGCACTACGTACATCCACAAAGGAAAACTATGATGTGATTTAAGTTACAATTATGAACCATGGAGTTAAGATTGGAAACGAATCAGAACCATTTAAATTCGACCAAGAATTTTCGAACTACAAATTTTAGAACACCCTTTCTTTTCTCTCTTGTTACTGATCGTTGTCTTGGTAAGCATGCACAATACTTGGCAATTTTCCCACTAGAATTCACCTTTCTAATTCGATTGAAGTTCTATATGAAGTATTTGTTCTTTCTTCCAAATGCATCATTTCATTTTTCGTCTATCTCATATCCATTGTTTCTAGAATATTTTTAACTATAAATATAGTTGCCTTCTTGAACACCCAGCAGTTAAGTTATCAATCTCTCATTTAATCTCCCTTCCTTCAGGTGGCTGTCATTCTCCCACATTCTCTTTGCATAAGCCATTAACATTCATGGTAGTGATGGCCTCCTAACTTTTCCCTCTGGTTGATCTTCACAACCTGAACATTCTTGTGGACACTACTATCACATTGCTCGACCAACAACAGAAAACAGAGCATGCACCAATAACAATAAAAGGACATGAAAGTGAAGAACCAACAGCGATTGAAGAAGGTGAAGAAGAATTTGAAGAAGGAGCAATGTCTGTCTCCACCTTCTAGGAAGCAGGATCTGACAGCTCCTGAGAGATGGCTGCCAAAGCTAGTATGAAGGAATGGGGCTGCTGACTGGTAGGGCTGAACACAAGCTCAGCCAGCTCGAGCTCGTCTCGACTGTTATTTTCGCTTGTCTCAAGCTCGACTCAAACTCAAGTTGACCTTAAGAATGTTCGCTCCAGCTCAACTCCTGAGCTTGAGCCTTGTCGACTTGTTTAAGCTCATTTAGTTAGAAATACGAAAGGAAAGAGTACGGTGGTAAAAATGTTTTAATTTCAAAACTTCTAACCAAATAGTGAGTGTATAACTAAGCATAGAATGAAAAAGAATCGAGAGAATGAAATGAGAAAGAGAGAGAGAGCGGGTGTTGTCAAATAATAATAAATGAGAGAGAGACGTTGTGCAAGTAATGGAGAGAAAAAAAGAAACACAATTAATGAGGAGGGAGAGATGACAAATTAAATAATAGGGAGAGAAACAAGAGAAAGAAATAGTGAATTAAATGACAAAAGAAATTAATGTTGAAAGAGCAAAAAATGGCGACTGAGCTGATTGACTTCAATTAAATTCATTTTAACTGAACTCAAATTCGACTCATATAAACAAATGAGGTGAAATATAAACCAGAACTCAACTTATTTACAAGATGAGTCAGCTCGGACTCAGGCTCCAGATGAGCTTTACCGAGTAGAGTTCGAGCTACTTGACTAATTATTCAGGCCTAGGCTGCCCTGTGCCGATGAAGGTAGTACATGACGTCTTCTTCCTTCCTATGAATGAGGAAGAATGAATTAAAGTCTATAAGATGGGCCAAAGGTTTGGAGGATGAGGATTTGACAATGGCGCTACCGACATCCTCAAATGAGGAATATGAAGAGATTTAAGTTGTAAATTATGAATCATAGATTTAAGATTGAAAGTGAAAACAAAGTGATTTAAGTTACACTAAGGATTTTCAAATGGTAAACTTTGAACGCCATACTTTTTTCTCTCTCGTTACTAATCGCTATCTTGTTGAGGATGCACGATACTTAGGGATGACAACGGATCAGATTCAGATTGGATACAGCTTTTATCATATCCGATTTTTCGGATATTCATATATTCGGATTCGGATTAGGATTCGAATTCGGATGAGAAGAAGTTTATACCATATTCGAATCCGACTTTAAAATCTACATCTGAATCCGATCCGAATCCGATTTTTAGTTATACTTGAATCTGATCTGAATCCGATTTTTAGTTATACTTGAATCCGATCCGAATCCGAATTTTAAATTATATCTGAATATGATTCAAATTTTAAGTTATATCCGAATCTGATCCGAATTTTAAGTTATATTCAAATCTGATCTGAATCCGAATTTTAAGTTATATCCAAATTTGATCTGAATCCGAATTTTAAGTTATATCCAAATCTGATCTGAATCCGAATTTTAAGTTATATGTGAGTGTCCCCACGTTTTGAAGTTGTGACTTATGAATGGTTGGGCAAAAGGTGTAGCCAAATGCACAAATTTAAAGTTATAATATAAGAATAATATAAATTGTATATGAAAGGTATAATTTGATTAACATGTAATGACTTTTATGAAGTTGCATATAATAATAGTCAAATAATTACCATATTACCATTTAACTTAAAGAATTTAAAACTATATCACATAAAACTAATTAATTAATAATTCATATTGTATTTAATTAAACGTTTTTGTGTAAACATTCAAACTATTATAGTTAAGGCATCAACTAAACATTATATCTTAAATAATGTATTTATTTAATTAACATTAATAAAAAAACCTGTATCAAGAAATTTCAATAAAATGAGTATTTTTAAAAATATGAAAATTAATTGCAAAAAAATATATTTAATATGAAATAGATGTTGGTAAGTTTATTTTATATAAAAAAAATTAAAAAATTATGTTTTGGCTTCACTTAAAATTTTAAAACTATAGTTTGGATCTTGCAACAAAAGAACTCGTAAGTTTATCGTATATAAAAAAATTAAAAAACTATGTTTTGGCTTCACTTAAAATTTTAAAACTATAGTTTGACTTTTGCAACAAAAGAACTCGTAAGTTTATCGTATAAAAAAAATTATGTTTTGGCTTCACTTAAAATTTTAAAGAAATGAATTTAAGTGTGTCATCTAAAAAACTCGTAATTCTTTTTTTTTTACTAGTATATTTGACTTTCATACTTTCTTCATAATAATTGTTAAATCAGGTGACCCATATTATTTTTCATTAAAAAGACATTATTTAATGATTTTGTATTATTTCATTGAGTTAATTGAAATAATTTGTGTCACATTCATAACAAAAATGTTCAATGATATATCAGATATTTTATTAGACCTCTTACCTTTATTACAATAGTTTTTTTTACGTAAAATTGTATAATTACTGCAATGATAAATAAAATAGTTTATTAAATCGAACTTTTTGTTGTTTTTCTACTAAGTTACAGGCTTATGTTTTCAAGTTCGTGAATTATGTGTTATATATAAAATACCTAAGACTTTTGAACGAATTATATGATTATATAAAATAATTTATTTGACTGTTTAAATAAGTAAATTAATAATTTGATAGATTTTTTTATGTGTTTAACAGTTTTTTGATATTAAACATATTTATTTGAAACAGTGAAGATACTTTCAACTTAAGATGAATATCATAATGCGTTTGGGATTTTTATTTATTATAAAACATATTTTTTATATGATTTCTATATTTTCTCTACAAGTTTTTCATATGATTTGTTTTTTCATAAGTTATTCATATGACATTTCATATTTTTTTCATATCAATTGTGCATATTGAACATTGATTTGATTATTTTTAAATAATAACATATTTTGATTGAGTAAACTATTATTGGATGATATCACTTATTGAAAATTATTAAATCAAGTGACCTATATTATTTCTCATTTAAGAAAGACATTATTTAATGTTTTTTTCTAATTTCATTGAGTTAATTAAAAGACTTTTGCTTTATATCTGTCAAAATAGTGTTTCAATGATGTCAAACATTCATTCTTCCACATCCTCCCTAACTTTTATTCGCTTAGCCCTCTTAGCTTTATTGCAATAAGTGTTCTTTTACATAAATTTGTATTATTTAATCAAATCATATAATTTATTAAATCAAACAATTTATTGTTTTTCTACTAGTTAAAGGTTTTTGTTTTTAAATTTGTGAATTATGTATTATATATCAAATACCTAAGACTTTTGGACATATTATATGATTATACAAAATAATTTACTTAATTAATTAAATAAATAATTTATAATTAGATAAATAAAACTTTTAAACACTTTAAGTTAAATGGTATATATGGTAACTATTTGACTATTATTATATGCAACTTCATGGAAGCCATTACATCTTAAACAGATTATACGTTCATATACAATTCATATTCTTATTCAATCAGAACTTTAAATTGGTGCGTTTGGTTAATCCTTTTGCCCAACCCATTTATAGGTCTCAATTTTAAAACGTGGGGACACCAACTCAAGGTTCGGATTTGGATTTCAGCACCTGCGTTTTGGATATCTACTCACGGTTCGGATTCAGATATCAACTCATGGTTTGGATTTGGATATCAAGCTGTAATTCGGATTCAGATATCAACTCAAGATTCAGATATACGGTTAAGTGTCCAATCAGATATTTACTTAAAAATGAATCCAAATCCGATCAGATAAGATGGTCTGAATATGATTGGATGTTATTTCTTAAATCTGAATCTCATCCGATTTTCTTATTCGGATGTTAAATTGCTTACTATATACCATTTTTTAAAGGCATTTCGAATGGATATTCGATCCGAATTCGATCCATTGACATCCCTAGCCATACTTGGCAAGTTTCCCACTAGAAGTCACATTCCTAATTCAATTGAAGTTCTATGCGAGATAGTTATTTTTTATTCTAAATGCATAATTTTATTCATCCTTTCTCTCATATCAATCATTTTTGAAAAGTTTTTAAGTGTAAATATTATTTCCTTTTTGAACACCCACTAGTTGAGTTTCCAATCTCACATTTGATCTGCCTGATGGTTCTCATTCTCCCACATTCTCTTTGTACAAGCCATTAACAATCACGGCAACATTGGCCTCTTGACCTATTTCGCCGGTTGATCTTCACAACCTTAATGTTCTTATAGATGTTACTATCACCATTATCTACTAGAAACAACAAAACAACATGGACCAATAGTACCAAAAGGATGTGAAGGAAAAGAAGCCATAGCAATAGAAGAAGGTAAGAAGGAGAAATGACGGTCATGACCTGTACTTTCTAGGGAGCAACAGTAGAGAGTTCCTTGGAGATGCCTGCTGAAATTGGTGGCTAAACAAGATGGAATAGGCCGATGTTTTTCCAGTGCTTGAAGAAATTGAATCCAAGTGATAATACCAAACAAGCACATCGCCATTCTAAAGGTCATACATGATGTCTTCTTCCCTTTTATCAATGTGGAAGCATAGAAGTTGGTCTGTAAGAGGGGTGGAGGGGTTGGAGGAAAAAGGTTCGCAACGACACTGCCTAGATCACAAAAGAACACTATGATGAGATTTAAGTAACAAATTATTAATCATGGATTTAAGGTTGGAAACAAATCCAAATTGATTTAAGTTAGACAAGGGTTTTTAAACAGTAAATTTTGGACTCCCACTTTTGTCTCTTGTTCTTGATCATTATCTTAGTGAGGACGCACTATATTTGGAAAGTTTCCCACTGAAATTAACCTTCTTAATTCGATTGAAGTTATGTGCAAGATAGTTGTTCTTTCTTCCAAATGCATAATCTCGTTTATCATCTCTTTCATATTGATCGTTAAAAGGTTTTTAACTATAAAATTGTTGCCTTCTTGAACACCCACCAATTGTGTTTCCAATCTCTCATTTGATCTGCTTCCCACTAGGTAATTGAAATTTTCCTACCTTCTCTTTGCAAAAGCCATTAACGATCCCAACAATGATGGCCCCCAACCTCTTCCTGTGGTTAATCTTCACAACCTTGTTGTTCTTGCATGTGCTAGCATCACCATTCTTGACCAGTGGCAGTAAAAGAACATGAATGACGTGAAGGAGAAGAACCAGCAGAGGCAGAAGATGGTGAACAAGAATAACAAGAAGGAAAAAAGGGCATCTACACCTGCACTTCCTGGAGAGCAGCAACAAAGAGCTCCTGAGATATGGTTGCTAGAGCCTATGGCCGAGCATGGAGGAATAAGGTCATTGGTGTTCTTGTGCCTGAAGAGGTTGAATTCAAGTGATACCATCCACAACAACTGTCTGGCCATCTGAAAAAGGTTGCACATGACGTCTCCTTATCTCTTATGAATGAAGAAGAACAAAAGGAGGTCATAAGATGGGTGGAAGGGTTGGAGTTGGAGGGTTTGGCAAATGGCATTGTCTACACCCTCAAATGGGGTGTGTATGTCAAAGCATTTCCACTTACGATTGACTTGCTATTAAGGTTAATTTTGACATTTTTTTTGTTAGGCCATTATCTCGTTGTTCTTCTTCATTCATGTATGGAGTTTTGATCTTACTTGTCATAATATTTCTCTTACATAATGATAGATTTCATTTTTTTATGAAACAATGGATTGGTTGCGTTGTAAATTGCAAACTTTATTGTCATAGAACATGTTCATTGGCTTTGATATTTTGAATTCGAATTCATGAATTTAGCTTTTTTTTCCATATGAGCTTGCTAAAGCAAGATGCCATAGCCTAATATGATGTCTCGGCACTTTATTATGCCCCAACCTTTTGCTTATTACTTTTTTAGGCTACCATGTTACCTCCAATAAATACACAATATCCTTATGTAGATCTTCTATTGTTGGCATCTCTTGCCTCGTCAGAATTAGTGAATCCCAGAATGCCAATGTTGTTGATATTCTTGTACCATAGACCTTACCTAGGAGAAGATTTGATATATTTCAAGATGCAATCAACAACATTCATGTGTCATTCTTCTAGACTTTGTGTATACCTACTGACTCTGTTCATGACATAAGTTATATCAGGTCTAGTAACTATAAGGTAGATGAGTCTATTGGAATCTCTCTTTATCAACTTCTAGTTCATCTTCACAAGCCCCAAGTTTGCTACTGGAGTCAATTGGTGTTTCAATAGGTCGCATTAACCTTGCCAGTTTCCTTTTGAATATCTAAGGCATATTTTATCTAGCATAAGAAAATTCAATTGTTCAATTGCCCTATGTAGATCATGATGTAGTACTTAAGTTGTGAGATATCCTTGTGTAAATATCGCTTCAGACTTCAGTAGCTTCTTGCTTATTTCTTGTTACAACAATATTGTCCATATAGATGAGCACCACAGTGTAGCTATTTCCTCTTCTTTTGTAAAAAATTGAATTGTCAAAGTGGCATTTGTAAAATCCAACTTCTTCAAGAGCTTGATTGAGCTTCAAATACCATACTTGAGGAGATTATTTGAGTCTATAGAGAGCTTTATCAAGTTTGTACACGAGGCGTTTTCCTTCTATAGGATGTCCCAAGGACAAGGCCGTATAAATCTCTTCATTTAGCTCTCCTTACAGCAAAACATTTATCACATCTAGTTGATGGAGGACCCAGTTGTGATTGCAAGTAATAGAAAGGAGGATTCTCATTGTGTTTATTTTGGCTACCAAGCAAAGACTTCTTCATAATCAAGTCTATTTGTCTACATAAATCCTTTTGCCATAAGCCTAGCCTTGTATCTCTCTAAAGTTCTGTTACTCTTATATTTCACCTTGTAATGCCTTCTACAACCAACTATATTGATGTTTTCAAGAGTTCTAACAAGACCCCAAATCTGATTTTTATTAAATGTATTGAGTTCTTTGTTCACTGCTTTTCTCTAGTTGTGATATTTTATGACCTCTTGATAGGATTTTGGCTCATAAATATCATTATTTTTTATGAACATAGTTTGCCTACTTGGAATTTGATAATAACTAATGTAGTTATTGACTGGGTACGAGGGTGTAGAGTACACCTCATAGTTGGCAAGATGGCTTGGGGGATGCATAGCTCTCTTAGAATGCCTAAGAGGCTCAATTCGGTTTTTTCTCATCTTTTCATACACATGAAGTTGGTTGTATTCAACTCCCCTGAATCATGTCATACATTGTATTGGAGAAGTATGGTTTGTTTCGTTAAAATGAACATCACAAGACACAAAGGTTTTCCTAGTGATAGGATCAAAGCATGTGTAGCCTTCGCTACTAGATCCATACCCAATGAACACACTTTTAATAGATCTGGAACTCAATTTGTCTCTTCTAAATTAAAAAATCTAAACATAGGAAATGCAATTGAATGTATGAAGACGATTAAGCTTTGGCTTAGAACTAGAAAGAATCTCAATTGGACTCTTAAATTTTAAACACTTACTAAGAACTCTATTAATCACATAACATGCAGATGCAATGGCAAATTTCCATGAAACAATCATTTGAAAGAAAATTATGGGTGACTTCAAGCAAATGATCAATTTTTCCCTCAGATACACCATTCTGCTGAGGTGTATCAACGCACGAGGTTAGATGGTCAATACCATTTTCCCTAAGAAAAATTTCAAAATCATGATTTTCATATTATGTACCATTATTTGATCTCAAAATTTTAAGTTCTGAATTGTATTTAACTTCAATAATTTTGTAAGAGGTTTTGAAATGTGATAAAACTTTAGTTTCATCTTTCAAAAAATAAATCCATGTAGCTCATGAATGATCATAAATATGCATAAGATAATAATTGTACCCATCAATATAATTGACAGGAGTAAGACCCCATCCATCCAAGTGTATAATCTCAAAAAGTCTCACTAATACCATCATTGAAGGACATTTAGGCTTAGTCATTTTAGCAAAGCAAGAAATATCACAATCCAAATGATCAAAGTAATATCTAGCAAATAAATAGTTCAAAATGCAAATTGAAGCATTGCCCAGATGTTTGCTCCATAAATCACCAGTGTCTCCACATTGGTTTCAACCATAGCTTGATTTTGTAAAGATACTGGATATAGTTCATTCACAAACCTTAGTCCTCAAGTCCAGAAATATAACCTTTTTAGCACAGAAAATTACTCTATATTTAAGTTTGTTAGTGATCTTGGCAACTGAAAGCAAGTTATTGGTTAGATCATGCATAATCAATACATTGCTATTATAGTTCTTATTAAAGAACTTTATGTGACCCTTTCCTTTGACAGGGACAAGGGACCCATTTGCTTCTTCAATTGGGCTAAATGTGTTGTCACAGGACATAGAGTGGTCAAGGTGGTGAGATGATGTGGCCATGTGATCGGTGGCACTAGAGTCAACAATCCATTGGTTCCAATGTTAGTGCTAGAAGGAAGAAAGAAAGATACATGTGTTATTCTAAGTGTCACTATCAGTGTTGATACAATATTTGAAGCCCTTTGGATTTGCAGTAACCATTTCAGCAGCTTCTCATGAGTTATAGCACTTTTTGATGATTATGCTTGATTATCTTAGTGTTTTCTCTGTTTTTCTCGATCTGGTTTTGGACTTGATTACCTTCACATTGGTAGTTAGCTCCCTTCTCAGTTGACCAACAAGAAACCAGCATGACTCTCTACTATGGCCAGCTTTCTTACAATAAGAATACTTCACCCTTTTAGCATCATCTCGTTTAAAATCATGGTTTTTTATCTTAAAATTTTCTTGCACACGGTAACCAAAAAGACCGATTTTTCACTTTTAATCACATAATGTTCAGCCTCATTAAGAGTGTCCATAGCCTTCCTTCTAGATTACTCTCTCGTGAGTAAAGAACAAATGCAATTAAGAGAAGGGAGCTCATGTGACATCGAAATTTGACTACATAATTGCTCATAGTTGTTCCCTAAACCAGCGAAGATCTAGAAAAGGTGCCTTTGCTCTCTCATTTTTTTTTTTTGCTTTTGCAAGATCGGTTGTCAAGGGAGAGTAGATCTCCAGTTCATCCCAAATGACCTTGAGAATACCAAGACTCACTAATAGGTAAAGGTCTCATTTTAAGCTGCCTTTTTGTTGAGATAATTGATACACACAAGCAGTGTTATACTGCTCACCATAGAGATTCTTTCCAGCAAGTCGTATCTCCTCGACAGTTTAAAGGAACTGAAGTCCAGCAGGAATCTCAGCTCCATAGAGTTGATGAGCCAAGATGCCACTGTGTCATTAGTGCAGCCCCACGCCTCAAACTTAGGATCATTCATTGCAGGCTTTTTTTACAACCATCTATGTATTTTAACTTAAGACTTTTCACTTAGAAAGCACATCACCACCTTGGACCATGGTAAGTAATTCAGACTCTTAGGAAGAGTATTGTCAATATTGAAGTTAGAATTACCTTGTGCATGAACGACGATTTTGTGGGTAGACCCATCACTGGTTTCAATGATGTTCTTATCTCCACCTTCATCCATCCCATCACTTTACTCCATGGTGATCTACCAAAGATGATATCTAGTTCCTGTCTCATAAATCACAATTGATGCTCATGATACCATGAAGGAAGATGGAATGACAGAAGTGATAGAGGAGGAAAATTAGACAGTCATGTATGTGGTTCGGCAACAGCACTGCCTACATCCATGAGGGAGGAGATTATACATTTTCATTAGTATCTCATCATTACATGGCAAGTTTTTATACAAGAGATACCTTGACATGAGCTCCAATGACACACAATGGCTACTTTCCTCGACGGACTAGTATCTTGGAGGAAATAAATATACTTGCAAAAAAATGACTAAGGAAACAGTCTCCTTCACAAAAATATTCATGCCTTAATAGCTTTAAACTTAAAGAGTTGATGCAGTTACATTATGACAATCAAGCTGCTCTTCACATCACGTCAAACCCAATCTTTCGTGACTTGATCAAACACATTGAGCTGGATTGTCATCTAGTCGAGGAAGATACAGGCCTGGATCATTAAGACTGCATATATCCCTACCAAGACGCAAATTGCTAATGTATTTACAAAAGCATTTGGGGAGAGACCAGCTCAAATGTTTAGTATCCAAGTTGGGTGTTATGGGTCTCCACATGCATCAACATGAGGGGGAGTGTTAGGCGAATATCAAGGAAAATATTGTGGATGTCCCACCTTAATTTGGATCGATCCTTGTAATGTACATTCCTTTTTAGAGGATTAGAACCTTTAATTTCATTTGCACCTTCAAAACAGAACATGTGCCACATTGAGAAACGTCCTAATTGTATCTTGGCTTTTGCTCAGGGGAATTGTTCCTTTGTCTGATAAAAGGCAAAACACATGAAACAGACACAAATACAACTGTAATTAGGTTTCCCTTGACGACAAGAATGTTTTGATCTTAGACTAATTTTTTCCCACATATGTTTATGTTAGAGTGCTTAGTGATCATTGAAAGAAGAACATTTTTTGCAGTTTTTTTTGTAAATCAGAACAGTTCAATCTGTTCCATGTACAAATTGTGATTTATGCAACAAATGGGTCCGAGTCTAGTAAGATGTCATTGCAGGCCAAGGGTCAGATCAGTTCAACCTGTTCCATGTACAAACTGCGCATCAAATTTTCAAGCCTATGGGCATCACCGAACTTTGTTCACACTCCTACATTCTTCCCGTCTCTTAATTCCTAACTTTCTATGCTAGTAGTTGACAATCGCAAGTTATTGGGAATTGCATGAGAACTTCCCATGTTGTTCCAGCTCAAATCCTAAACTACATGGTCAGCTTCTTTATAGTTCATTTCATTATCTCTGTTGCATATATATGCAGCTCATAGTCAGCCATGTCTAGCCAGTTTCGCGACTGTGACTAGCATTAGCTAGCTTTTGTTAAGACTTTTTTTTGGGGGCAGAAGAACAGATTTTCTTGCCAATTTTTTGTTGATAAAGACGGTTGAATGGGGCCTGATCGGCCAAAGGATATGTTGCATCGTGCTGCACTAACAAACTGATGCCTTTTGCTTTTCGTTCAAGAATTTGTTTTATTTATTCGAATAAGTTTGTACTTTTTAATGTTTGGAAATTAGTAAAATAGATAAAGGCCCCCATACTCTACATGTATCATCTTACAGAACGATTTACTTCCCATACTCTACATGTATCATCTTACAGAACGATTTACTTCCATGCCGATGTTGATAACTTTACTTGGACGTTCATAAGATCAAACGAATCAAAACATTCAACTTCCTCCAACATGGTAAAGTCTCCGATGTATTTAACTACCTAGAAGAGAGAAATAACATATTTGTCTCCTACACATAGAAAGAGCGTATCAAAACCAATGTTTAAGAAACACATAAACCGCCTCGTCACACAATTCCCTTTTTTTGTTTTTCACTTCGAAGGGATCTACCCCTTCTTCACCCACATCAGAGAAGCGCGCTTCTCTGAATGTCTGCCCCATGAACGCCTCTGTCTTTCGTTGGTTGAGGTTGCCAGCACTATCTTCATCACTAGATCCTTCTCCAGATACCGGACGGAGCCCTCCCCCTTCTTTTCCTTCTGCTTCTCCGACGCCCTCCTCATTTCGCCATCTCCCGCTGTATCTTTGGCGGCCGGAACATTCTCAGTCACGGGAACGGCGGCAGCGGCTTCCTCTTCAGCGGTCGCCGTCTTCGCGGAATCCTCTGATGCCTGCGCCTGGTTCTGTTGCTTCTTGTTGGTCCTCTTCCTGAATCGTTTCTTTCTCTGCTTCCCCCCTTCGTTCTTATTCTCGTCCCCTTGAGTCTCTTCCGGTGCGACGGTTACAGCTTTTGCAGTCACCGAAGTTCCTTCTTCCACTAATCCAACAGCTTTCGTGTTCACCAGTTCGCCTTTTGACGCTAATCGGGAGATTCTTCCTGTGGCCGAGGTTGCACTGATGCGTAGATCTGTGTGGCCGTTCCCTTTCGCCTTAGGGATTTCTGAATCACTAGAGCTTTTCGTAGCCGCTACCCCGATATTCCCCTTCCCGTGCCAAACCTTCTCCACGCAGGGTTCGACGGTAGCATCTTCTTGGTGGACGTCGCTCGGAGCTTCGCCATTATTCTGCCGGTGGGCAGGGTTTCCCAGACCCCATCCCGTAAAAGTCTTCCGATCTCCATGGAGACGGCCACTCGGCCTGCGATCATTCTTTGCAACTCCATTTGCGGTCGCTCCCCTGCAGCGATTCTTGACCGCCTGCTGCAGATTTGTCTTCTCGGAGTCTTCTCTTGTTGACTCCTCCCAACCCGAGTCCGACGGGTCACGGTTCACGCTTCCCACATCCCGACGAGGGCGTAAAGATTGTTCCTGAAGCTTTTTCTTTTCCTTTTCCTCCTCAGTGTTCCTCCCATCCTCCTCCTTTCTCTGCAGGTTTTGCTCTTTCCTGTCCTTTAATTGTTGAAGAGTGACGTAGTTGGGAGGGAGACGTACAGATGGCTCCTTGATCTTCCTCCTCTCTTGTTCCTGTTGCTTTTTCTTCTTCTCCTCCTCCTCCTCCTTTTGCCTCTTCAATTCCTTCTCCTTGTTCTCCTTGAGTTGCTGAAGCGTCACGTAGTTGGGAGGGAAGATGCCGTGGACGGGCCTACGCCCATTCTCTGCTTCACGGTCCATCCCTGCCACCCCGCTTCGGTCCTCCTGCTGTTCTCTTGCCGGCTTCTTACATTCACACCGGTGCGCTTCAATGTGGGAAGCGCCTTTTCCACCGCTCGCTTTCCAAGAGACTTCTTGTCAACGACGTGTCCCCCAAGATAGCGCAACTCCTGGATACAGAGGAAGGGGGACGGAGGAAATAAAATTCAGATATGGCTGGTGTGTTCGATCACCAATCTTGTTCGTTGATTTTTTTTAATTTTTTAATTGAAAAAGATAATTGGCGAAGGACAAGAATAAAGAAAACCGCAACTCCGCGGATGTGAGGGCATGAGTATAGGTATGTAAATTTAGCTAATATGTTCGACATTTCATTTAATGGTTTTGAAAAAAATAGATATTGAAAAAATATTAACATTTGATTAAGAAATATAATTGGATCCAAATTTAGGAAATGACATCCGGGTCGAATTTAAGTTGATCGGATTCATATTTAAATCAGACACACAAATATTTGATCGAATTTGAATTTGGATTGATTTAATTTTGGATAAATATCTTATAAGTAATGCTCTTACAATTTCAAAATGGATCAGATTTGATTAAACATTCACATAAAATTTAGATGTGGATGCAAAAACCAGATTTTGATTGGATTTCAGATTTGAACTCGGATCTAACCTTTGTATTCAAATCCGAATTTGAATTCAAACATGTGAATATCTAATCTGAATTTCGTTAAAATTATATCTGATTTAAATTCCATCCGTTAACATTCTTAATTAAGACACATTAAGTGTCCATGCTTCTAACCATAGGAAACGCCGCAAACCGTGTGTAGAGGCGCACCTTTGGTGCAGGCCCGCTTTAACTCTTCGCGTCGTCCCTAGACCTAGTCGATGTTTGAGCTTGACTCATTTAAGCTTGTTTACTCAGTTAATTCACCTTATCTATTTCATTTGTTAAACATAGCTCATTGGGTCATTCCAAATATACGTGTCAATAACAAACTACTTGATCCTGTTGTCATTTTCAATAGACATAGATTGTTAGACAATTTATAAGAGCTTGAAATAAGATTTTTTTTTTAATCCAGTAAGTATGATCCTATAATAAACAATAGATCCAAAATAACTAAAAATTACTTCGCCAAATATGAGGAGGGGTAGCTCATCGGAAGAAGGGCAAGGTTGATGCCAACTATGGACTGGTCAGTAAAGAGTCACACGGGTAGGAAAGAAATTCACCCAAAAAACCTCATGCTCTCATCTCTCTTTCTCCTCATCATCGTCAGATTCTATGGCACACCTTGTGTATGGTGATATCCACTTTGCTATTCGGTTAGGGCGTCATCTTTTGCTTACTGCTGTGTAACTCTATTGCTCAATCTATACACTCTCTCCCCACCCCTCTTAATCTGCTTTATTCTGTTGTTGTGTTGTATATTTCATTCTTCTATTTTACTTTTATTGTTTGTTTTGTATCTAGGGGACTTCTTGTTCCCAATTTTTGTTATGCATTCCCATTTTATTGGCTCTCTCTTTCTCTCTATCTTTTTCTTTCCCTCTCTCTCTCTTTGGCCTTGGGTGAAAGGAAGGTGGTTGTTCTTTCTATTCATTGACGAAGGCTTTTTTCTTTTTGTCTATGGATCTGCCACTCTGCTGGGGATGTGGACCATTTTGTGCTTCCCTTTCTATTTTCTGGAGGGATTTGGATTCACTAACCGATGGAGGGGTACTTTTTGTTGTTCTCGTTTGTTAGAGGTACACTCCAGGGTTTCTGCAGCGAGAAAACATCTCTAGTGCTTAAATGCTGGCAGATGGTCGCAACGTTTGTGGTAGCCCAGGAAGGGAAATGGGTGAGCTTGGTCTCTCTCTCTCTCTCTCTCTCTCTCTCTCTCTCTTCCCCACCATGATCGTCTATCCTTCTCCCATTGCTCATTGAGATTAAGTAGAAACCCTTCTAAATTAGAAGTTCTAGAAAAAGTTCACTTAGACACATTGTTGCTGCGTCTACATGTATCTATTATTGTTGGTAAATGACAACTTATTTACTCACAAACGTATATACATGGTACGACCTTGAAGGACTAGGTGCTTTACTTGATTGTACTAACGAAGAAATTACCTTTTCTCCATGAACCTGTGGAGCACGTTGCTGCTTTGGGGTTATTAGATATAATGGTCGTGATAAGCAGGCAATGGTTCGAATAGTTAGAACAGATACTATCGACAAAAATGATTTCATAGGTTATGCACGACCAGAACGTGATCACTTACAACTGTATAAACTGATTAAAGGAGATTCTATCATTGAGGAACGAAAGCATGATATTAAACCCATGTCTAGCATACTTTAATATGGATTTCACGAATTGGATTTTGGATCCACGATTTTAGATCATGGATTTTTGGATCTCAAACCTTAGATTTCATGTCTTGGACATTGGATCTCGATTTTCGATCTCAAGCATTGGAGTACCAAACATCGGACCATAAAACCCAAGCCTGACCCTTATAGACTTAGATGCAAATCGAGACCTTCATAACATGACTAATCATTGGAGTTGGAAGGATCTCATCCGAATTTAGATCAAATCATAAATCCAAGACCAGGTTTATTGGATTTTAGATCTTGAAGGTTGAATCGTAAATTTTGAATGTTGATACCAATATTATGACATTAAAGTCCACTTCAAGGGGAAGGAGGAGGATTACGATTATGAGGAGACGTCCACAAGGAGATGTTCAAGGAGGGATCAGATGAGGAATAACCTAAGGAAAAGGGAAGAGAAGAAGGGCAGGAGGCACAAAATGGAAGAAAGATGTTCGTGTCTAGTTGATTTTTCCTTTTTTCAGTAATAACAAACTGATATTTATAGATGTTGCTCATAGTAGCATTATAGTAATTATAAATATATTTCTGGCATCATACCATTGTCTTGATGGTGATACACTAGCAACTTCAGTAGCTCAATGGCTTTATTAAATTCCTTCTGTCTTTTGGGAGATGATAAGAAGACAGCCGAGCCGGAAACACCTAGGACAAGACGTCAAAAGAGGAGGAACAGGAACTGAAAAGTCAAAGATGCTCAAAATTGAGGAAGGAGAGGGATGTATGTGTTTTTGCAATTGTTCGCTCTCTAGTTGTCGAAATCTTTTGTTTATTGCAGTACACCTGTTCATTTCATAGATCTTGTTCATAGTAGCATTCCATGAACGTAGTGGTTTTTAATATGACAATTTCTTAATGTGGTATCAGTCTGCTATCTTAATTCTTACAAACTAGTAACTCCTGAGCTATTCATAATATCAATGTGACATCTCTACACGCTTTTCTGGTATTGCACCAAGTGCTACTTGCTACAAATTAACAATTGTTGTATAATACTGATATTGCGGCTCCTATGGTACCGGTTCTGTAGCCTAAACAAATCATTGTATGTTTCATTGAATATGTAGGACCAGAATCTGCATGCCAACTAGAGTGTCAACCTTGTATGGTATGCCAGAATATCTAAGTTCCAAAAAGTCGCTTGAGCATACATTCTTATGGACTTCTTGATAGAACGCCAATGAAAATGAATACGCATATATATTGTGTCATGGCCAATATTGGAATCTAGATACCACCAACTTCCAATTTGAAGAAACTGAGATCACAATTACTTTAGAGAATGTCTACTGAATCTCTGGCGTCAAGTTTCATGAAAAACCAATGATTAGGCAAGGAAAGTATGATTATGAGGAATATGATCGGACTATGGTGAGCTTTAAAAGGAATGAATGGAAGTTCCTTTTGAAGGCTAAATGTATTGGAAATCTATGACTTGGAAAGTTGAATAAACACTTTGATAAGAACCCCCTCCGCTATACCATTGTGGGGGAAGCAATAGCAAAGAAAGAGTTATAGGCTTCCATCTGGATCTTCTTAGGTCACACTCTGCTTGTTGACACATCTGAAAGGAGAGTTCCAACCAAATATATCCAATTCATTGAAAACCATGATAAGATGGAAGACTACGCATGGGTTGCGGCAGCATTGGTGGTTATGCAACCAGCTATATAGGACCCAGGCAAATAAAACTCCAAGTGGTTTATGGCCCATTGTACATGTAAGATGTTATTGGTTGCTATTTTTTATTTCATTTGGATATCTTCTGTGTGATGTTGTTTTCTTAATGCTTAGTTCACTTATGCAATGTAGATGTGGACGTGGGAACACATCCCTGCCCTAGCTTTGATTGAGAGACCTCCTACCATGCGTGTAACCCTGATGCTCGTTAATTGGAATAAAATATCACAACCAAAGTTCAAACCGTTCTTAGAAACAAAGACAATTCTTCATGAATTGAACGAGGAAGAAGTATGACATCCATTTTTGTTTTTATCTATTGTTTACTGTGGTGTTGTTAAATTTATTGTTTGTGGTTGCTGATTTAAGGTGGTCTAGGTACCATATAGAAAGTTGCTTGCGTAGCATGCACAACCAGGTTGTTCTTTCAAAGAACAATTTCTTGCTGTTATGCATGAATATTGTGGAATAACAAAATGAGGAACTGGTGTTGAGGCTATCAGTGTTTGGCCAGCTGATGCCAAGACAAATCTATAGGCCAATCAAAGTTATAAGCACCTCAAATAAGGACGTGGATTGGCAATATTAACGTCTTGAGCATATCAAGGACTGGGCATGTAGTGGAGTGGTTGTGCACCCTTACACACCGGAGATGCTACAAACTACATAGAGGCATACAAGTAGATGAAGAGAATGCTCACAGGTCTCGGCAAGAGCAAGGATGATCAGTTCAAGTGGTGACCTCATAGTGATGTCAATTATGGGACTATAGATACCAGATGAGATAATGTTTTTGGTTAATTTCTTATACAACCAATAGATGAAGCACAAACCTTTGAGATGAGGGGCTGTAGAAGTCATGAGACTGCATAGGTTGAATGACCACCTACACTTGTAGATTGACCAATTGAACAAGAAGATGGACCACATAATCAAATTATTAAGTTTATGAAGGCCTGGTTATGAAAAGGATTAATATACTGAAACAATTTTTATTTGTATGAGAATAACAACTCAACTGCTTTGTGAATGCTTGTTGTATCGTAGAGTTTGTTGTCAAGGTAATTGTAAACAAGTATGATAATATCAATCATTTCGTGCTTGTCAATTTTATTTGATGATAGATTAGATAGAAAAGTAAAACCCAGCTGTTGTTTTAATAGACTGTATCATACAGTCATTTTGGCAGTGGTCTTGGTGTTGGCACATCTAACGCCAGTTTGTGGACACAAATATACTCAGTTTGTAACAGTGTTTTAAGTCGGCCATTCTCGGCCTGATATAAAACTTGATACCTTATTTCTTAATAATTGATGTCATAATAGATTCAGAAATATAATTATATTAGATATACTAACATCAACTCGGTACTTTATGTGACTGAAAGAATGTCCTGTAACAAACCAAGATCCACAGAACCGAGCTGCTGGTTTGATCAATTGAACACATGGTTTGTTTTGGCAGCAGTGTCGGTGTGGTCGCATTTGATGTCGATTTGTGAATGCCAGTGCATTCATTTTGTAACAATGTTTAGGCAACCATTCATGGCTCTAATACAAAAATGGATATTTTATTGGATGTACTTATCCATTGTATCAATAAACCATGAAAACAACTAAACAAAACTCTCTATTGTTTGATCATACCAAAAAAATGCACCACCGAATGTGCATCTTCATGCATGGTGGTTCATGCTCACAAACTGTGAAAAAGGCCACCATTGAGTTTTGATCCCCATTATGGTGTTGAAGCTCAGAACATTGTTGAAGCATTGTTAAACCACAATTTTGGATCTCTCCATAACATGTTTGTTACATACCTATCCTCATATAATTGCACGACATTATAAAATTTTGAGTTCATTCCAAAAGAAGCTCAGAGCATTGTTGAAGCATTGTTAAACCACAATTTTGCATCACTGCAAATAGCATACTATATCTTATATTTTTCCACTTTTCTTGGTGTATTGTCTCTTCCATTAGAGGTGGTTTCTTAGGTCAAAGGGTGAGGAAAGTACATTGTCACACCCACCACTTAACTGGCCAACGTAGTTATATTTTTTATTTAGAGCAATACCGGAATCGGATGTCATTTCTCCAATCATGGCATAAGCATCCGTTAACTTCTGGTGTGACTTGAACATGTAGTCAATAGCTGGAAAAGCCATGTGTTGGTTGGGTTCGCCTATGAGCATTCTAACAAAAAATTTGCCGCATGAAATCCTATTTTTCAACATCCTAGCACTGTGTCTGCAAGTTGAAGTCTCTCTTTGAACTTTACTGGTCTTGCTTTCCTTCAATCATCCCACTTTTGAGCATATATAAATCCTCCTTATAACGAACTGTGTTTGATCTTTATCATGGTCACCCCTCTCTGACACTTAACGTAACACTCTAATGTCATATGCAATTAAACAAAAAAAAAGAAATAGATATAGAGTATCTTTTGTAGCAGAGCGGAACCAAAATAATCACTCACCTACGTAGTTGGCGTAGACCCAATCTATCTATTGCGTACAGATAACTTGCCTATGTAATTAGCACATGACACGGTCTGTCCTAATAGCTAATGCTTCTAATGAAAAACATTAATTAAAAAATATTACTTTATATATATGTTGGAGAGCCACAACTCTCATGTTTTAGTCTTAAAGAATAAAAAAGTTGTACAAGTACGTCCAAAGAAAAGTGCATAGGAAAAATGTATATGACATTGTTGCATTTCTTCGAAGCAATCCCCCATCCTTCTAGCTGCCCAATCAACGAGCATCATCAATTACATAGTGAGAACCAAATGAAGGCAAGTAATCATAGCATTAGGATAACTGCTGAGTACAATGAAAATCATAACAAGATCTTTGATATATCATTTGAGTGTAAATTTTATTTATTGTATTAATTTTTAAAATAATAATTAGTGAGTACCATCACCAGATGCAAGCTCTCTCCAGTAGTGGTTAGTTGTAGTTCAAAAAGTTTACTAAGTTTGGTTTGTCAATTTTTTCGACATTCCAATGAAGCAGACTCAATCTGAGTCACACAAAAACCAATCACAATGGTGACAATAGTGAAAGCACATAAATGAACGAATAATAAATAAATAAACAATTCAAAATCTCATGATTTTTTTTATGCATACACATACACCTGACTGAGTAAAGATCTCATGAATTTAGGGTGGACCGTTGCGTAGTCTACGGTCCCAAACACTAAGTTATCGAGAATATTATAATAATTTGGGGTAACCACTTCCGTGACTCAACATTCGTTGAGCTAAATTGTGTTACTGCAGCAACTACATTCCACACTTGCTGCCTCACGACGGGGATAAGCTCTTCTAAGTAGCTTGGGGAAGGAGCACTTTATTAATCCCTGCATTCAAAAGGTTTTGCTAATGGGTCCCTGAACCCCTGCTCCAGCCAACCTGGCTCCTTTTATGTTTTACAGTTGGGTTCATCTCTTTTTAAGTTGCATCATGTGCCGATCTTTGACGTTTCCTTTCCAGTATTCTGAGGCACTCTTAAACTTTTCCCCATACCATCAACCCGAAAACCAATCACGGACTTTTCATTTCTGGTATATTGGGCCATTCTCAGACTTTCCCTTTTACCATCAACCCAAAAATATAAAACCAGCCCTAGGCCATTCTCCATATCAAAATGATAACTCAGGGCATGAGCAAACATTGCGTAATTCAATGCATGAGCATAGTTTCACACCTATCATCAATACCCAACTTTCATGATCAATTATGCTGATCTCAGAGCTAAAGCACAGGGATATCCTTAAACAATTCATTCTTAGAAACTCGATTATGAGCTTGAATCAATTTCCCTATTTGAGTGTTGCAAATAGTTCCAAAATCAAGAATAACTAAATAACATGCATGAATGCATGAACGTGTATTCAAAGAATCAAACTAAACTTAATTAGCTTAAATCATTTACTTAAACTTGTGACTTAAATCAAGCAGCTAAATCTTCACTTTGCTAGTCTATGCAATTTGTAAACCACGTGATTAATCTAATTATGTATTATGAACAATAAATCTTTACTAAAGCTCCGCATGGTCAATTGCTTGCATAGCTTAATCTCGAACCTGAGCACGGCCAAGGTGATCTAACCAAAGCTAGAATGTAGCTGTCTAAGATCTACTAGTAGTTATGGCCAGTTAAAGTTAGCTAGGTCCCATAGCCTAGCCTAGTCCATTGTCAAGTTTAACGATACAGCAAACCAGTGTGTGGTTCAATATTGTTTTGGACGCAGCCTAGACAATTAAGCCACGTGAACATTGTTGGCACAGTCTACTCGTTGCTTGTATGAGCTACATGCAAAACGAGGAGATTTAAATTTTGTAATAAAATTTAGCAACATCTCATCTACCGATCTGAGTTTCTAAATTTCGATCCATTGGAATTGTGAAAATAGTTGCAGAGCACAACAAAAAAGAAACAAATACAGTTTGTACAGTTAAAAATCTAAAATTTTAATTATACGGGATATTTTAGCAAACTCTCCACTCCAAGTGATTACAATGTGTGATAGGAAAGATTCAACAAAGTTTTGTCACTGACGGACACTTCTATCTCATTTGTTTTATCTCTCTACCCTCTCTCTCCCTTTTTTCTCTCTCTTTACCCTCTTCTCTCTTTCTCATTTTTTCTCTCTTTGTCCTCTCCCTCTTTCTCCTCTTCTTTCTTTCTCTTCTCACTCACGTTGCATCCCAAAGGTGGTGGCAACACCTATTTATAGCAAAAAACGTATTATATTTTATTATTTATTATACTATATTTTATATTATTCTATCTTGAGGAGGTTTAGAAACATATTATATAGTTTAAGGAGGTTTGTTTAATTAATTATATTTTAATAATTAGTTTTAGCTTAAGTTTACCTTAGTGCCTAATCTTAGCTTAAGAGCTCTAATCCATCATTAATTAGGTATCTAAGTTCTTAAACTATCATTAGTTAAACTTAATCATAATTTGCATAATTTAATCTCAATTAATGACTTACAAATTTACCCATTGTCATGGAAAAAAATTACAAGTTTGCCAATGACCAATGACCATAATACGCCAGTCTTATTGGGCCTTGAAAATAGTCCGTTAGTTTGACTATGAATTTCTTAACCATTGACATTCATTTTCCGTCTCGTTCGAAACATGAGTAAGACTAAGTTGTATACTTTCTATGTATATTATTAGTTTTGAATTTTCATGTAATGTCTTAGCAATATTCAAAAGCATAATAGGGTTCAAGAACTTGTAGGGTTAAAATTGTAATTCATAAACTGTTTCTGATGCTAAGAAGCTATATGTTACAATTCTTACCCACTTAAGAAAATTTCGTATGTCTGTGAAAACAGTTGGGGAGTATTTCTCCATATTGGCTTTCAATTCCTAAGTACTGTCAGTAGCTCTATGGTGTTGCCATTCCACCTTTACTACATGTATCCTCTTTGTTCTCAATACCCATTCAACTATGCGAATTGGTCATTCTACATGAGTCAAAACTTCTCGAATTTTCAATTCCTGATAGTTGATAATGTGGTTGGAATCTGATACATACTTTCACAACATTGACATATGGAAGACATTATGAACCTGTGAATACTGTCGATATGCCGCCTCACCAATTCTTTGAAGGATTTCAAATGGCCCAATAAATTGGGGATTCAATTTACCTCTCTTACCAAATCTGAAAATTCTCTTAATTGGGGACACACAGAAGAATACATGGTCTGCACCTTCAATGTTTAGAGGTAGTCCTCTTTTATCAGCATAACTTTGTTGACGATCTTGAGCAGTTGATAATTATTTCCTATCATTTTGATTTAGCCAACATAATATTGTAAAACCAAAGGATGTTCCATTTTTCTATCACCAATTTCATCCCAATATATAGGTAATCAGCATGGATGTCCATATAAAGCTTCAAAAGGTGTCATGCCTATACTAGAATGGTAGTTGTTGTTGTAGGCGAATTCAGTTAACTTAACATGTTTATCCAATTAACCTTTACTTTCTAAAGAACATGCTCATCATATCATCTAAGGTTAAAATTGTCATCTCTATTTGTCCATCAATTTGGGGGTGATATGTTGAATTCATACGTAACTTAGTTCCTAAAGCAAGCTGAAGTACACGAGATATCTGGGGTACACCATGCAGTCGACCTCATCAATGTACAATTCAGCTAAAGATTCCAATAACTGATTTGCTCTTATTGGAAGGAAGTGAGCAGACTTCGTTAAAAGATTGACAACAACCCAAAGGGCATCATATTGTATTCGAGTCCTTGACAATCCCATAATGAAGTTCATTGCTATATCCTCCCATTTCCATAGAGGAATCTTAATTAGCTGTAATAATCCTCTAGGCTTTTGGTGTTTTGCTTTAACTTGTTGACAAATAAGACTCCTTGCTACATGTTCGACAATATTCTATTTCATTCCTGGCAACAAAAATTTTTGCCACTGTTAACACCCCAATTTTTTCCACCTCAATTGATGGAAACAATGTCAAACTTTTACAAAAGAATTTCACAAAAACAAAAGATTGTGAAAAATTGCAATTTTAAAGCCAACTTCAAATCTAAACACAATTTAGATACAAATCATGAATTTGACTCGTGACACAAATCCAAAAGCAGGATTATGAGTCTAGATCTTAATTCGGTACTCACAACCAGATCTAAATTAGGATTTGAAATCCTAATCCAATTACAATCGTCATCCATATCCAATCGCAAAATTCAAATCTAGATTTAAATCCAAAAATTAGATCTAATTCAGGATCTAAAATGCTATGTGGGACCCACATATGGGCCCCACCTGGCCTGTGCAGTCAGGAGCCCACCCAAGGGGCCACACACCCCCTCTTTTTTAAAATATCTCCTCTCAATTAAATAAAAGAATCATTTTCAATGTTGAATGACTAAGATCATAATTGGATTCATAGGAAAAGAGAGACATTTATACCTCTCTTTCCCCATTAATTAAAAAGAAGATCCTCTAATTAAAAGAGAAGTCGAATTCTAAAGAAGCAATAAGTGTTTCTAACCAACTTACTAATGGCTAGTAAACTCACCTAACCTACTTAATCCAAGTAAGTTTGACCTTGGTGCACCCAAATGTGGTGTCAACTTCAATTAAGCTAAATCAACAAGAGCTTATCCCAGTCAAAGGGATAGGACTATCCCACAACCGATTTGAGGGACATGAATAGACTTCGACTAGATCAAATCTACTTTGACTGAACCTAGTTGAAGTACAATTCAAAATTCAGCTCAATTAAGTGCTTTCTTAGCTCAAATTCATCAAATTACCTCAAGCAAGTCGACATCAGCTTGCAAAATGTGCTTTGACTTTGGTCGATTGGTCAAATTTGACCCAATTTGGACAAGTTTGTCCTTCCATGATCAAATCGAAATCACAAAACCCAAATTGAAATTCTATGAAAAGCAAATAGACATATGAATTTGTCAAATGCACAAATCAAATATCAAATTAAAAGTCAATATTTCAAACTGAAATTTGATTCAATTAAAATCCATTTTCAATCAAATTATGGACAAAAAATGCCCTTTTCAAACCAACTTTGATAGAATTTTCAAAATTTGTTCAAATTTAAATTGAATTATCAAAAATAAATTCACAATTCAAACATTACAAGCTTAGTAGGTTTGAACCTAACAATCTCAATTCCAAACAAAAAAAAGAAGTAAAAACCCTAGTCAAGGGCATTTTCATCTAGATTTTTGGTCAAATTTGGGCCCAGCTAGGTTTGGACCACCATTGACCACACCTAACCAAGCCACCCAGCTTGTGTATATGCGGTAGGTGTGATTAATTAGAGTCATTAAAAGCATATTTAATACCTTATCCAAGTCATCAATCTATGTCGCATGGATTAGGCCAATGAGAAATCAATTTTCTCTCAACCATTGGCCGAATATGAGGATGGCTGAGGTGGCAGCCACCTCAATCCATTTTTTAAAATATAAATCTTTAAATTCTAGCATGGAACCCAGCTGGACCTATCCTAACTCGCCAACTCAGAGAGGGTAAAATTCCCCAAGCCTTGAGTGAACTCCCAAGAGGAATTAATGAGGTAGGTGTGGTCGCCTCCTCCCCTAGTTCATCCTATATAAACCCACCTTGGCAGCCAAGGGGGGTGGGGGCGAATTTTTGGGGGCCTCATTCAACACATTGCAGCAAAGGAGCAAGGAAGAAGAAGCCAAGGAGAAGAAGAAATCTTCCAAATCTTCTGGCCCTCTCTCTAGCTCCCTTCTTCATTTCCTAACTCTTGCTCTCAAACTTGCTAAGCTAGGGTACTTAAGTGGACCCTTGTTTAGGATTTTCGTGATAAGAAACTCTAGTAACCATTGCATTTTCCAGCAAGAAGGTCATCTTCTTCTAGCTTTGCTAAGCTCGAATCCAAGCCTTGGTTCTTGCTTAAGATTGCTCGATTTAGAAAACAAGTGGGACGATATTCAAGGGCCAACCGACCACAAGGTAGGTGATTCTAGCCCATCCCTCATCTATTTTGGCCTCTTGCTATTCATTTTTAATTGCAATATTCATGGGAGGGATTTTATTTTCATCTTTATTCATGTTTGGGAATGATGTTCAGCTAGTGAGAACTACGATCAAATGTACATGTTAATACATTATGCATACTTGAATTGGTTTTGCTAAAAGATGAACCCATGAATTAACTTTTGAAAGGGGCCCCAAGGTCATGTCCCTTTCAAAAACAACTAGCCTAAAACCCTTTTAAACTCCCTACCATGAGTGAATTCCACGGTGAGAGTGATTTTTGCAACATACATAACTTAAATGCCTATTAAGGATGGATGTATTCTTATGAATGTGATCCATCCTTACATGACAAAACTATGGACCAACTTGCTTCAGCATTCTCTTGTTTCTCTTTCATTTAAAATCATTTTGATTCATGTCTTCTCGATTTAATGGATTAAGGGTGGTAGTGGAGATTAGAAACTAGTTTTCAATCTTTCGATGTAAAAGAACCCAGCTATGAATCATCATGATTCATAAGCCATGTGGTCCCGTATTAAAAACCTCATTTTAAGGAGTAAGATACGTGCATTATTATTTTATATATGCATGTGTAACCTCTTGTTAAAAAATCACTTTTCGCTTTTAATCGTTATTTTGATCTTTGTAGTACAAAACTACAAGATCGTTTTAGTCCATCTCACAATTTTGTCTACTCTAGCAATTCATATGTGAAATGTATGCACGTTGCTGAAATTAGACCATGTTTCACAAGAATTAGTTAAAAAAAATAACTTCAAATTTTACACACTTGAAATACTAATTTTCAGCCACAAAACGATTATTCTTCATAGAACAAAAGTTCTAATTCAATTCAATTGGTACCCTAAAGCAATTTAGGGGTTGTTGATTTCATTTGTCAATTTTTATATTAAAACATATGGTCAACTAAGATCTGAAAATAATGCAAAACCATACTCAAGAATACAATTTTAATATCCTCCAAAAGAGAGGATCAAAAAATGTTGAAATCATGTAAGAGATGGACGAATCTTTTGAGCATGAAAATCTGAAATCTAATTTGGTCTTAGAAAAGACAAGGTTTCTAAAACTTCATGTCTAAGCCCAACAAGAATGAGAGCATGTTCTCAAAAAGAACATGCCTTTTGCTGATTAGGATGCTTAACTCGTAGGAAGTCAAGTAAAATTTCATCGTTCTCTAGAAACCAAACATTCTTAGAAACAATATTTTTAATTCTAAACCATTTAAATCAGTATAAAATCTCATTTTATGACAATTTTGAGGCAAAGTGGGTAATATCCACACCTTCCCTATATTTTGAAGATGGATTTTAACTTCATTTACATGATTTTCAAATATTTTGAGATTTTTATTCAAGTCTCAAGATTGTGAACTGCATCTCTAACTTTTGTGCTTAAATATGATAAGCACATTTGGAGAAAGTCTTACATTCTAATTAAAAATCAATCTCTATGTGGGAAGATCATATGACATGATATGAGTGAATTTTGAGAGATTATGAGAGAGAGAAGAATGAATGTTTCATATAGCTTCTCTTCTTATTTCATGCATTCATACTCACCCAAAATCAATGGCACCATGTGCACATTCTCCAGAAATTAAGTGATTCAATTTTGAGTTGCAAAAGGTGACCAAGTCATATTATAACAAGAATTTGATGAACTCACTTAGTTTCCAAGGAAAACATAAGCATCACATACCCAATGTTGTTAAAACATGTTTTGAAAACAATATTTTTTCAAACATTTTGGAACCCATGTTTACTTACCAAATTTTCTCATTCATATCTCTTAAACCTAATCACATGATTTGGCAAAAGAGATTTCAAAATCAATTCAGTTTGCTAAGATAACTTGCCCATTGTCCCAAAAGTTGATCATAAGATCAACCAAAAATCTTAAAATTATCTTGAGTTTACAACAAAGAACTCGATTTCAATCTTCAAAATTTCTAATTTTTCCTACAAGTTATGATCTAAAAACGTCAAATTGACTTTCAAAATCATGACGATTATTAATCCCATTCAATCCAAATGACATGCAATTTTGACCAAAATAATGGTCTTCAATACAAATCGATTAGAAAACTCTCTAATGGATTTCCAAAATAACTTGTAAAACAAGTCATTTTCCTAGGCAACTTGTTTTAATTTCACTCCAAAACAAGTTCAAATCATTTGTTTGAAATGAACTTTTGACTCTCAAAACCAAAGCCTCCACGCCCAAGCATATAGGATTTGCATCGATAACTTGTACATAATCCAAAGAATCTTGAGTCCTTGGTCTAATTACCATTGCTAAAGGCAGCAGGAACGGTTGGACCTCGTAATGACGGATGGATCTCTTTATTTTGAAAATTTTCCTCAAAAACCAAC
The DNA here is from genome assembly GCF_008831285.2 of Nymphaea colorata. Taxonomy (NCBI): domain Eukaryota; kingdom Viridiplantae; phylum Streptophyta; class Magnoliopsida; order Nymphaeales; family Nymphaeaceae; genus Nymphaea; species Nymphaea colorata. The sequence continues at coordinate 9,834,868 of NC_045141.1, forward strand.
TCAAAAATTTTGCTGATTCGCATCGACACCCTCGAGGATGGGGAGGGGTGTGAACAGCCACGTATCTTGATACATTTTATTCACTACTGGATGAATTGTATACTTACAACCATGTAGTTCATTCAAGAGTTTTTTTTCTTACATCTGTATCACTTGGTATGATAATTGGCCTTGAAAACAAACACCTTCGTTACTATCCAAAGAAAAATCTAACTCATTCTTCTGACATTGAGTAGTAATTTTATTGTAATTAGGATCATCCTTCTGTTTCTATCTAATCATTTCAATTAAGTCACTTGGATGCACATAGGTAGGTTGGAAGGTGTGAGGAAGTCAATTCTTCAACTAGTTTCCATCTTTGAAGTATTAGACTTCTTGTAGTCACTGTACCCTTGTCACTAAGGGCATCTACTACAACATTTGCCCTACTGGGGTGGTATGATATCTTAAAATCATAGACCATTAAATACTCCACCCAATGACATTGTCAAAGGTTTAAGTCTTTCTGTGAAAACTGATAAGTGAGTGAATTATGATATATAAATACTTCAAACTGTATACCGTACAGGTAGTATTACAACATCTTCAAGACATGAACTACTACACCAAGTTCCAAGTCATGGGTCGGGTAACTACGCTCATGTGGACGAAGTTGTCATGACACATAAGCAATGACTCACTCATTTTGCATCAAGACTGCACCATAGCCATACTTAGATGCATCAATGTAAGCAAACCCTTCTTTTCCGAGTGGGATAACCAAAACTGATGTTGTAGTTAGCTTCTATTTTCAAGTTTGAAAACTTTGTTCACAGTGTTCTCCTCATTCATATTTTCTTCCCTTCTATGAAAGTGCAGTCATGGGTAGTGCTACAGTAGCCAGCCAATCCAAGGAAGGCTCCCCTTCAGTAACATTAATAGGAATCCTCCATTTTTGAGCTGACTTGATTTTGGTTGGATTGACACAAATACCATACCTATGCCATAAATGTTGTGCCCCAAGAAATTTATCTTGGATAACCAAAAGTAACATTTTGAAAGTGTTGCACATAACTTGTATTGTCAAAGAATACTCAACACTTTTCTGAAGTGTTCTTTGTGTGCTTCTTGAGTGGATGAATAAATTAACACATCATCAACAAACACAATAACAAACTGATAAAAAAATTCCTTAAACACTCTATTCATTCAATCCATGAATACTACTAGTGCATTAGTCAAATCAAAAGATAGAACATGAAAGTCATAATGTCCATACCGTGTCCTGACAACAGTCGTAGGGATATCCTCTTCCTTAATTCTTAATTGGTAATACCCTGAACTAAGGTCAATCTTGGGGAACACATAGGCACTCTTCAATTGATCCAACAAATCTTCGATTCTAGGAAGGGGATACTTGTTCGTAATGGTTACTTGATTTAGCATTCGTTAATGCATAACCAAAATGACCCAGAAATTGTCCATAGTCTTCATGACATCAACTTGGTCTCCTGGCTGATGGCCCTTGTCTTTTTCCTAACCACTATTAGTTCCTACAACATCTTGCCGAGACCTCGGCCTAGTCTACTGAGACATTCTTCCGTGAATAAAGGCTTTACTCTCTATAAGGTATAATTTTTTTTTTAAACTTCTTATTAGGTAACTTTTCAACTTGTTTTGTGTAAAATAAATCATAATGAAATTCTCAGTATCTTAACAATAACATTTACTTGGTATCACATGCTAGATCATGTTGTAATTAGAAGCTGATCTAAGAAAAGAATGGGGTTGCCCTAATGCCATTAAATATAATGCTCCAATGTCATACACAACTAAACACGAAATGCAAATAGATACAGCGTATTTTTTTAGCATAGTAGCAGCGGAACAGTCACACACATACTTAGTTGGCGTAGGCCTAACATATCTATTGCGTACAAATAATTTGCCTATGTAACTAGAGCATGACACGATTTGTCCTAACAGTTAAGGTTTCTAATGAATAACTCCTATTACTAAAGAAAACAGTACTTTATATATATGTTGGAGATCCACGACTCTCAAACTTAGTCTCAAACAGCAAAAAAGTTGTACAAGTATGTAAAAAAGAAAGTGTATAGGAAAAATGTATATGACATTGCTGCATTTCTTCTCAATAATCCCTCATCATTCCAGCCACGTAGTCAACGAGTATCATCTATTATATAGTGAGAAGCTAATAGAGGCATATAATCATAGCATCAACACAGCCGCCGAGTACAATGAAAATCATAACAAGATCTTCAATATAGCATTTGAGTATAAAGTTTATGTATTGTATTGATTATTAAAATAATGAGTGAAAATCATCAGGATCGAAATATGGTATTGAAATTTGGATCATGATTTGATATCCAAGATCTGAAATGAGTATAATGGACCTAGATCTATAAAGATAGATCAGATGTGTGACTTGGATATGAAATCCGAACATGAAAATAAGACTTGGATATATGATCTGGATTAGAAATATGAAATAGAGATCTGAAAATAACATGGACTTGGACCTAGGCCTAGCTTGAGCTGCGCTGGGTGGGTTTAAGCTGCATGACATGGACTGCACACGAGTTAGCTTCAGTTTTGAAAAACTGGGTTTATACCTTGGCTGAGCATAGGCTCAACCTAGGTGTCGCCTTTAGAAAATTTAGTTTCAATGTGAAATTGGAAAATTTAGTTTCAAGCTAACTTAGTTGAATGTAAGTCCTAAGTTAGGTTTTATGAAAAATACATGCATAATGGCAGCTGAGCAAAATACCCTTGTGTGATTTTGGGCTGAAATAGGTTCAAATAAGGGGATCAGCTTGATATGAGGTTCTAGGAATCAACAGAAATCATAAATCAAAGTATATGTGACATATACCGTATGTTTACGCAGAATAATATGACTCAAAAAAGAAATAACCATTTTGCCCTTGTGTGTATTTCAAGAGTTCTAGATGAAGTTTCTCAATTTAATTGAACCAACCTGTGGCTATGCTCCTAAATAAGCTCTGGTTAAAATCTTGTTGAAAGATTCCTCTCAAATTGATCTAAAAATAAAAAACAATTTTCTACAAAGTTGTATATGACATGTTTATAAACAAAAACAAAGAAGGCCATGCAAATCTGATTTTTATAGGTGGAGCTAGGGTGTTTGAAAAACCTACTTATCTATGAAGACATATTGAAAGATAAGAAAAATTCGTTTAACTGTGCAAAAAGTGAGCTCGATAGTAGTTTATAGAGTTGAGCAAGCACTAGGAATGAGCTCCACAATCTTCGAAACTGAATTGAACTCAAACCAGAAAGAATGAATTCAAACCGTATTAGGAAAATACTGATTTGTACATGATAAATATAATCTCAGCTCAATTTTAGCTGATTCTTTCAGGTTCATCTCAATTATTTCAAGCCCCTGAAAACAAAGAAAAGAAACACTTGGAGCTGAATTGAATTCAAACCATAATGAATGAACTTAAACCAAATTAAAGGTAGCATGATTTATACATAATAAACATGGTCCTACCTCAGTTTTAGCTCACTCTATTGGGTGGAGCTCAAATTCCACTAAAAACCCTAGAAATAGGAAAGGAAAAGAGTTTAGAATTGAATTGACATCAAACCAAGATGAATACAATCAAACAAAACTAAAAGAAACTTGATTTCTACATAATAAACATGGCCCTAGTTTGCTCACTCTTCTAGGTTGAGCTCAAATTCAGCTTAAACCAACTAAAAATATGAAAGAGAAAGGTCCAACGACAATCTACAAGTTAGTATAGGATTGAAACATTGGTTGTGTGACTCAAAGTAAGTGATATCAAGCTTTTTTCCCATTAAGGTAAACTTGTTTTGACTTGATTCATTTAAAAAATCATAGTTTTGAGTTTCGATGAGCTGATTTGAGCTACAAAGGAACTAGCTTTTGACTGTGATAACCCTAGTTAGTTGACTATGGCAATTTCTAGGGTCCTATAAAGCTGAGAAATGGCCTAATTGCTCAAATGTTAGGCAATTCTTGGACACGGGTGTCAGGCCAAATGGTAATTTTAGTGTTTAATGCTGGTGTAAAAACTGCTTGATATGGTCTTGGTGTTTAATGCTGGTGTAAAAACTGCTTTTTTGGCTCAGAAATGGCCCTTTGTTATTAAAACTTCGTTTTTGAAGATCTCATGGTGAAAGATAAAATGGTCATTTAAACTTGTAAAAATTTTGAGTGTTCACAAATGCCCATCTTCGCTACTAAGCTAGGAACCAAGTTTAGTAGTAAAGACAAAACACCCACCATAAAAATGGTGCAATTCAGACTTTCAAACAAGAGAAAACCATTTGGGAATATACAAAAGAATTCCTTAGTGTGGATTTTGGTGTAATGCTTCTGAAAATACTTGAAAATTCTTGTAAAATCTACGCATTTGAGTACTTGTTGCTGAAGCACAAAAATCTTACTTAAAATGTGAGTGCTTGGGAAAATTCTTGTAGGAATGCATGTGCTTATATGCATGTTAAGAAGAAGCACAAAAATCTCACATAAATTGAGTGCTTGTGACATACTTGTTAAATTCATGCAATAGAATGCATGTGCTTATATGCTTATTTTTGCCGAAGCATGAAAATCTCACATAAATGTAAGTGCTTGTAAAATACTTTTGGATTTGTAAAAATGATTGTAAAATTTGATAAAATTCTTTTGCTTGTATCTCTTGTATCTTGTGAGGATTTGTATGATTTTGTTCTTGGAAGATAAAAAAAACTTTTCACCCAATGTTTTAAAATTCATCTAAGACAATTGTTCTTTCATTTCCAAATGATAAGCCAAGAAAAGTTGCTCTCTATGTCATAGAACATCTTAGTGTAGGACTTGTCGCTATCTCAACTTCCTTCGTGAATCAATATAGTTTTATGTTTTTATTTATCAAAGAATTCTTGACTTGAGCAACCTTGGTTTTCTAGGCAAGTATGATGCGTGTTTTGAAATTCTTCTTGAATTTGGCTATTTTTGGCTCCTTTTGCTCTGGATCTTGCTTTTTTGATATTTTAGGCCGACCTTCACCTGTAGGGAAAATGCCTCACCACCCCACAGGCTACTACAAAGTTCTGTCGTTGTGATGTCATGTAGCTTTGTCATGTGCAATGTGATGTATGTTCGGCTTTCTACTAAACCTTTGGAATAAGTTTTGTGTTGTTAGCTCCTAGACCAGCTGACTTTAGGGTACTAGGTGTAGAACAACCCTTAAGCTTACTTGATCATGCTCAGAAGGTTTTAAAACATAAAAGTAGACAAATGTTATTGATCACAAAACTTTGAATGACAGACGCAAATCAATTTCACACCTATTTGGTACTTTCAAGTGCAAATCTAGTGGAACAACAGCACTTGGCCTGAGCCCATCTCTCATTCCACACCTTTGTCTTTATTTTGCCTATTTTGCTAGGGTCAATTCAATTTCTTGTTCTTTTACTGATTCCTGATAAGCTCTTGCTTGGCAGGGGACAAAGTTAGTAACATTTCCTAAACTTTGATGCCCTCTACTTTCTTAAGATCTCTTTAGGGTTTATAATGTGGTCGTATCAAAATTTTCATCTTTTGAAGATCATCAAATCATTGGCTGAAATTTTGTTGCTGTTTTAGATAAACTGAAACTATTAAGTGCTTGTAAGATACAATATGATAACTTGTTTGGAATGTTCATTAGACTTGAAGTGATTGTATCGAAATGTGTACCGAAGTTGAGAAATGTGTGTTGAGGTACGTGCACTTGTGTGTGCCGAAGTGCAAAATATTACTCAATGGCACATTTACTTGGAGGCACCGAAGCATGAAGTCTTATACTGGAATGCAAAAATTTGAAAACGTATGTAGATTAATATGTTTGCTTTGGTGCCTCGATCACCAAGTTTTTTGTTGTGGCACATTTATGTGGGGTGCCAAAACACAAAATCTTACACTAAAGCATGTTTCCTTGTTTATGCCGAAAAATGAAATCTTACACCAAAACATAGGATTTATGTATTGGTACGTTTACTTGGGGGGCTAAAAAATGAAATCTTATAACGAGACGATTACTTGGGGGTGTTGTAGCACGAAATCTTATACCAAAACGTAGGAGCTTGAAAACTTGTGTAAACTAGTACGTTTGTTTGGGTGCACCAATGAAAAACCTTATGCCAAGGCACATTTACTTAGGGGCACTGATATGCAAAATCTTATACCAATGTATGTTCTTGTAAAACCTATATGCTCCTAAGTGTAAAAATGGTGTGCCGAAGCACGTAAAATGTTCTATGAAGCACCAAATCATTTTAAAACTTGTGAAATTTGAGTGCACTAAAGTGCAAAAGCACGGAACCTAAAAACTTGTGAAAGCTTGAGTGTGTTAAAGTGTGAAATTGAAACTTGTATGCACTTGTGTATGAATAGAAAGCTTGTGTTATCTGATGTGTAAATTTGAAAACTTTCATGTACCTGGGTGGAAATTGGAAAATCTTGTGCGTACTGATGTGCAAGATTTGAAAAACTTGCATGTGGCTGGAAAACTTGTAGGTATTGAAGAGTGAATTTAGAAAATTTGTATGCATTGAACTGTAAAATAAAAAATCCTATGTGCACCATAGTGCGACTTTAGCAAAACTGTATGCACCGAGGTGCAAATCTTGAAAAACTTGGGAAATGTAAAATTAGAAAGCATGCATGCATATCAAAAGCTTGTAAGATTTGAAGAACTTGTCTCACATTTGAAAACTTTGTAGTAAATGTATGAAATTTAAAATTTCTTGAAAAACTTCACAAAAAATTGAAAATTGGCATATACTTAGATGTAAAGACTTGTGGACTAATTATTTTCATATTTTTGAAAAACTTTAAAAAAATTCTTATTGAGAAACTTTTGTGGTCATTTCCTTGTAAATTGTGATGTTTTCTTAAAAAATTGCCCCAATATAAAGGTTCATGAAGAGAATGCATGCATGAGTTAGAGCTCAAAGACTAGTTTGGCCATCAAAAGAACTATATTGACAAAAAAATTTTGATACAACTGGATTATACATAGAATTGCTTCAAATAAAGAGTATTTATAGGATCAGGCAATTCAACCTCCTTAGCGTCATTGAGTTGAGATGAATTACCTAGCAAAACTTCCTTGCCAACATAAGGCCCATCTCAATTTAGGGCCCACTTTCCACGAGGATGATTATTCTAGGGAATTGTTGATCATAACACTAGCTCTCATTGACTTTGAAACTTCATTCAATCTCTGACTAGGCATAATATTATGCAAGCTTTTGCTAGTATGCTTCTATGTGTTCTACTACTCGCAATCTTTTCTCATCGAGAATGTCTAACTGTTGTACCTACTGTTTTTTATATTGGTCTGTAGAGAGTTTAATAATAGATGCAAAGTTGTAAGCTACCTCTTGCACATGTGAAGGGAGGACAATGTTTGTGCCACATACCAGTGCTTCTGGGGTGGAAAATGGTGAGGGTTTTGTTTGTAGTCTTGTAAGCCCATAATGCATTTGTGTGATTTTCTATGCCAATTTCAGGCCCAATTTCCACTGTCCTTTCCATGATTTGGATCAGGATTTTGTTCATTGCTTCCAATTGGCTGTTTCCTTGTGGATAGTAAGGTATTGAAAAATGATGCTTAATCCTGAACTTTGAGCATACACAACCTCTCATTCTCGAAATGTGTTTTATTATAGGACACAATGTCATGCAGCATCCCAAACCAGCACAAGATATTGTGTTTTATTATAGGACACAATGTCCCACAGTTCTTATGGTGATGGCTTCCACCTACTTGGTGAAATATTCTCTAGCAGTGAAACAATATTTGTGTCCATTTGATATAGGATGTGTAATAGCGCCTACTACATCAAACAGCGACAATGGTGATACAACATAATATAAATATGCTGGAGCATGTCTTGCATCCACATGGATCTAGCATTTCAGAGATCTCCTCACGAACTGGTGGCAATCTTATTTCATGGTTGGCTAATAAGTAGCCTACCTGAATTAACAATTTGACTGGGGTTTGATATCTGACATGCCCTCCAAAAATTCCCTTGTGAGCTTCCTGGATCATTTCTTGAGCTTCCTGCTTGTCAGGACATCATGAATATTCTGAGTTGAATCCACGTTTGTATAATATCCCCGCTAAAATGAAATATTGGTTTGACATAGGCTATATTGATATCCATTATTTCATGGGCATATATGAAAGAAATTCGCCTATTTTCAAGTAACCCATGACGTTCTAATACCAAGGAACTTCCTCTTAATGTACTTGGTTTACTTGTTATAGAGGGTGGCATGCTAATTGAGTCAATATTCCTGCCTCGAATGCTTTGCATGGTTGATTCTTTTTAAAAGTGATAATTGATCCAACTTTAACCAAACCATCTGCAAATTGGTTAGCCTCTCTCTTGACATGAATAGCTGGAATTCCTTGAATTGCTACGCCAATGCTTGAGTGACTTCTGGTGAAGTGACCTTCCATAAGAGAGCATGGAAGATAGAAAAACATCTATTGGTTGCCGATAGATGAGAGGATGCGATGAAAATTAAATTAGTGTTAATCTTAATTTAGCTTCTTGATCATTTGGTGCCCCAAGGAATGAATACATGTTTGCTGGTGTTGATCATGCTCCCTGAGAATTGTTCATGATGTAACCTTGAATTGCTATGCCAATGCTCGAGTGGCTTCCTAGTGAAGTGATGTTGCATAAGAGAGCATGGAAGATAAAAAAACATCTACTGGTTGCCAATAGATGCAGGATGAGATGAAGATTAAATTAGAGTTAATCTTAATCTAGCTTCTTGATCTTTTGGTGCCCTATGGAATGAATACATGTTTGCTGGTGTTGATCATGCTCTCTGAGAGTTGTTCATGATGTATGATAGTAGTATGAATTTGTGGGCCAAGCTAGGATTCGTCTGAAATCAGTGTTGATGTGCCTAATTGGATTTCAATCCATACCATTGATCAATTGACAGGGTCATACGAGATCTTGAAACCAGATATTTTTTATAAGTCTAACGTGCTATAATGCTGCATTTGTGGAGTGATCACATATGGAAGCATTGTACAAAGCAAGAATGGATGGCAAGAATGTGATAATGAATCCTTTGGAGGTAGCATGGATGCTAGAGAAATCTGGTAGAGGTAATGGGAGAGGTGGTGGTCATAGGTGGAGTTTAATCCATGCAAACAGCAATGGCAGCAGTAAGGGGAATGAAGCAGTTACACCGATGGCCGGAGAAAGGAAGTTGGAGCATGCCAACAATATGGTCCAACAAACCGGATAAGGAGATGATGGGAAGGAATTGATGTCAATCTTGCAAGATCGGTTGGGTTGTCCTAAAAGGGAGATTGTGAACACAATGCCATTAGGTAACCTCTGTCCTTTTCCTCTTATAATCCTTTCTACGAACTTGACACACTTGGGGAAGGGGATCAGATATATGTGCCATCGGGGTTCTACTTCAACTACAAAGGAAGTGGTGGTGGGGAGAAAGGTTAAAGGAAGGTAGATGCAAAAGAGAGGGAGGAAGCCTATAGATGCGAAAAACATAATGGAAGGGAAGGAGGTTGGTGGTAGTGAGTCCCAACCTCCACAAGTTCCTCTAATAGACTGGAATAGGAACAATGCTGGAGAAGAGGGGTGGATGGTAGTGAACTGAAAAAAGAGGAAGAATGGAGGGAAAATATTGGAGAAATGACTTCAAGTCCAAGTGTTGTAGGGAAGCACTAGTGGTGGTCGTCCTGTATTCGAGACAAATTGTAAGGCCTAGACCTCTTTTTGTGAGTTATAGCAGTATTGAACTTTCTTTTGCTGGAATATTTGGGGCATAGCAAGTACTGCATGCCTTAAAGTTGTAATCTAGTAGATTAGGAGCATACTAAATTTTGCTTCTTATTGCATAGCATATTTAGTTATTTCAAAGGGGGCTCCTTTTGTTGCCACTTGAATTCCTGTGGTAACCTTTGGAAAATAGATAATTTGGTTGACTTTTTGATGATCTTTTGTTTTTGGGGGATAGAAAGGAGGGGCTAATTCACTTTTGGAAACTCCTTTGTCATTGACAAAGTAAAAAAAAAAAAAAGTTTACCTTGAAACATTTAGCTTCCTTATGTGGAAAGAAATATGTGGAGTCTAATGCAGATGAAGTAGTCGGTACAGCTATAGTGGCCTACTTATGAAATGTATGGAAGTACCCAGTGACTAAATGGTGGAAATCGTGTTGGTTGGTATTGGGTTTAATTAAACCATGCGATAAAGATAATCCCTTTTAGAAGGGGAGTGTACATACTGAATTATAAAGGTTAAAAGATTTTGTGATGCTAAGTGAGGTGCTATGGGAGATTTAAGTTTCCATCCTGATAGCTGGTGATTTTAACGTGCACCAGAAAACATTGAAAAAAACTGGGTCAGTTTCATGTGTTAAAGCTTGCAGGGTTTTCAATAATTTTATTATAGAGAATTCACTTGTTGAAATCAGGGACCCTTGGTGCAAATTTACATGGTCTAATAAAAAAATTAGGGATATCCTTGTGGTGTCCCTGTTTAGAGCAAAATAATTTGTCAATGGCAAATGGAAGGAGAATGTGCTAAAGAGATGCTTTTTGAAGGCATGAGCCAAGCCATCCTTTAGTCATAGGGAGATCATTGTAGACTGGTTAATCTGGTGGATAGCCAGAAAAAGAGGTGCAAGTTTAGATTTTGTAAACCATGGTTACTAGTGCAAAAAGCTAAAGATATGATGATTAATGAATGGGAGAGATGTGATATAGTTGTCCGATGTTGCGGGTATTATTCATGCTTAATATAATCAACAAGCATGTTGTAGACATTCCAAATTTTCACAGATTGAAGTGACCATTTTATCCCTCATAAATGAGATTTTGAACTAATTTTTCAAAAGACTTTCAAGTATAGGAGCCATGAACTAAACCAAATCAAATCCTATACTATAGGTATCAGATACGAGGATCTAGACTGCCTGAGGTTGTTGCCGCTTTGAAAACTGATCATTTTGCCCATGATCACCCCATTTTGCCCCATTTTTTCTCTAATTTTGTAGAACAATCATTGAAAGCCTAGGAATTGTTTTGGCCAAGATCAATCAGGGTCATTTTCATCTCAAAAAGTTATCAAGAACTCTTAGAACAAGTTTACCAGCTTACATTTGATAAAAAATTGTCTAGAAATAACTTATTTCCCTAGTTTTTCTATCATTTCTCATCATTAGAACAATGTAGGCCTGATTAGAACTACAATACATTCTTTCCAGTGCCGGCAGAGTATTTTTATCTCCATTTAGGGTCTTCAAACTTGAATTTCATTATTAAAGCAACCATTTCTAAGAAATCATATCCCATTTCCATATTTCTGGTCACCAATTTTGCATGATTCAAGTGACTCAGTCCCAATTGATTTGGAATTTATTTTTCGGTACTAGATCTGACTTTTCTTTTTTCCAGCTTAAGGGAACGTCATGTCATGAATAAAGCCCTCTTGTTTTGCTTTGCAAGTGCTTTGCGCTAAGCACAACACATTCCTCAAAGCATGGAACTTATCTAAGACAAAATGATATGAACTATTCTTTTGGTAAGCGTCAATGTCATTCAATGACCGTCAAACCTTGTCAAGTTCCCTTCTTTAAGAAAGCACTCACAAAGTCACAAGCAAAGCACTTTTTGCTAGTGCTTTGTGGGCTTCGCTTAGTGTCCAATAAAGTACCAGAATGAGATGCAAAACTCGATCGGTTAGTTGCCCCAGAGGTACTTTACCCAAAGCCAGTTGAAGCAGCAAAAGAAGCATAAATGAGGTGCCATATCAAGATAGAGTGGCAGTTCCATGAGAAAGTGGATGTGGATCCCTCCTCAGTCCCTTTCACCTATGCCATGATGCTCATGGGAAGCTTATCTCTAATTTGGTCTTCTTTTCTTACTGGATTTTATTCCAAAATGTGATCTTAGAACTTGCTTAAACTAAATGTGCCATCAATGGGAACTCTACTGTTTGGTTGGGAAGTGTCTCTATCCTTTTCACTTCTTATTAATTTGAGTACAATTGTAGTTTTCTAGTTGCTCTTAGAGTGCCATATCTAGACATTATCCTTAATGACTTCTGAGCTAATTTTTGAGAGATATGGATTGCCAATTTTCAATCAGGGTGCACAAATGGGTTCAGTGTCACTTGAGGAGAGTATTGAAGTGTTCAATTCTCACAAAGAAGCATGAAATCCTTGTTTTTCATTTTCCCTTCATATTTTCATTTACAAATCAATTTTAACTTAGTCAACTTTGAAGATTATGATTTTTTAAGGACAAATTGGAGAATTTTTGCTCAACCCTGGCATGCCCCTTAAACTGAACCCATTTATGTCCTAGTGTGGTCAGACTACCTAGTACCTACCCAGTCTCCCAGACCATAGGTTTTGTGCCAAGGGTAAAAATGTTATTTGTACAAACAAGCATTATTTTTGTATAAACCTGAGTTCAGAGCTACATGAACCAAGCCTACCTCAGCCTAGTAAGGCTCGCACAGTGTCTAAGCCAACTTGGAGTTGAGCTCAACTCGTTTTGAACCAAGCTTAACTTGTTTGACTAGAATTGAAGGCAGTTTGACCAGGTCCAGCACCTTTTTGACTGAGTTTGAACCCACTTATCCCATATCAAGCTAGGTCCAAGGTTCACGCCCAATCCAAATATTCTATTCAAGTCCTAATCTAGTTTTTAGATTTCTGATTTGCATATATAGATCCAGATTCATTAATTTAGATCTCAGACATAGAATTTAGATCACGATCCCAATCTTCTATCAAATCCTGATCTAAATACTATAATTGCCTTTACATTTGGATCTTGATCTACATCCTAGTATCAAATCTAGGTCCATAATCCTCATGTGATCATTTATGTGAGCTTTATGTGCCTTCAATTTCTCGCTCTGCGATGCATGTCAATCTGTGTAGAAAGACATGAACTATACAGAATTTTGAGATGAGCAAGTTGGTGCGAATAGAATCAAAACCAATGTTCATACAGAGTCGGAATGAATATTTTTATATTGAATATCAGTTATAATATATGGTTTGATGTGTGTTTTTCTCTACTCCATGTTTGTGCATTGTTCATCCTCCATGCCACATGTCAATCAAAACTATCTTTCATGAATCGACCAGCACTTCTCTGGGAACATGCTGCCTTCATAGAATTGAACTCTCATTAGAATTGAGCCAAATATGCGAAAACATTTGTCTTGAAATTCTCATTTTAACATAATGACTGTGCTGTTTTGGTCTAACATTTCATCAATCCATACTTCGTGAACTCCAAAGCTAGGATTCTAACACTTGTCAGAATACTAGATATTCCATATCCTCTAGGAGTCTCTAGCTTCCCATAAATAGGTTGAGCCTAAAGGCGATGCTCCATCTAGAAACCTTCTCTTTGACTCTTTTGGAGTTTACACCCCATCCATTTGGAGATCCTCTCTTTGTTTCTTGGATTCTACACCATCTTTGAAGCAATCCTCCATTGTTGCCAATGTTCGAAGTATGAAGGAAAAGAAGAAGAAGAAGAAGCAGAAGAAGAAGAGTTCTGCGCCCCATCAATTCTCTCTTCTCTTTCTTGTCCCCATGTTGCTCTTTCCCTTGACCTTCTTTGTTTTCTAGATTCTTCTCTTTTAAGTTCATGACTGTATTCTAATCCATGCATACATTGAACTGATGCACTCCCATAGAGGCTTCACGAATGATTATTCTTTAGTTATTTCATTCTTTCATCATGTACATATGTGATTTTAATTATTTCTCTTCGTGTTTAGTTTAGGCATCTCCAAATTACTGATTTACAGACTCTTGGGACGTGACATTTGGGATTTTTACGTGGAAATTCAAAAACGTAGATATTTTAGAATTTTGCCCAAATTCTGAAAGTTATATCTCTCTAATCAGAAATTGTATTGACAATCCGTGAAAAACACTACTTTCATGCCTTCCATTGCCTTCCCACTCCCATTCTGGATTTCAGCCACTCCAAAAATTCTTGATTCGGCAAAATTTTGTGTAGGCTTGAGGAAAATAGAAAATTTCTTTTTGTGGAATTTTGGGATCTTATCCTGCCTCATACATGCTACTGCTAGCAGTTGATACTACAATTTTCAAACTTTTATATAAATTCAGTTTGCTTTCAAATTTTATGGTCTGTAAGGAGGCTAAAATGGAGTGCCCAAGTACTTTCCATTTTCGGATCATATATCTACTCATGCATATTAGAGATCAATAAGAAGGGGTGTATAACTGCTTTTTTCCGAATTTTGTACCTCTTGTAATTAAAGAATGGAAGTTAAATACTGTAAAACTCGAATAACAATAATAAGAATGTGTTAATTGTACACTACTGGAAAATGTAACAAAAAATATATCAAGCATTCCTTTCTTATTATAATAAATAAATGAGAAACTACTGTAGATTGTATTACTTGCGATTCAATGGATGTTTTGCAGAATGGCAGTGGCTTTATATGGCAGCTAGATACAATTTGCTACAAGAAGAATTATGCACATGCAGAATAAATATCAAAAAGAAAATATCATTGCTATATTATAAACAGCCAATCCATCAGCACCTGCTCTGGACACCTTCCTTTTGATCATTTCCTGCTTTGGTATTATGACCACCATTCAGATATAATTTATGGTCAATACTTCTGCATCTATTTAACAGCAGTGATAGCTCGAATCTTGATATTTGTTTACGGGAGATACACGTAGAACAAAAATCTCCAGCTAGTAATGTTTCTTCCTATCCTCATGCATATATGTTGGTGTACCGTATTTGCTTTGCTTCTTTTACAAATATGATCCCCTTCGCGGTGACATTGTGTGCGATTCCAGGAATGCCTTTGGCCATCTTTAGACTGTAAAGAAACAACAGAAAACGGTATTAGACCTTAATTCTCCCAAACATCAATCAGAAGGGAGCTGCAGTTCTGAAGCGCTTAGCCATTGGTAGAGAAATCCAATGAATAGTTTGAAGTAATAAGAGGGAAAATAATAAAGACGTCAAAATCAATATGAAAAAAAAATCCATCGGATGAATACAACAAATGAATATTAAACTCTTGAATGATGCACACATACGTTCCAAGAAAAAAAAAACCATGGACAAAGGAAGAGGAGACTGACCTGTTCCTCTTTTGCTCTCCTCTGGCAACAACGGTGACTGTGAGTAATAATTGCTGAGATGAAACAATGGCAAAAGATCAAGATTATAGATCAGAGAGTTAAACGAAGTCATTAGGTAGAACTGAAGACTCAAAAACTGAAAAGGTAAAAATGGACACTAACCTGTATGCTTCTCTCCATGCTACTCTGGCGACAAGGTTGACTTGTTGAAAGACAATGCAGTATTGGCAGTAGATCGAGAGGGATAATGAGCCACGAAGTCGAAGCTCCATAGAAGAACAAGAGAGAAGAAATATAAACTGAAGCTACGAAAGTGACCGATAAAATAAGGCAGAGACGGCGGGAAAATTTTCCCCTTCTTTAGTGACGCATGGACTGCTTATGGCTCTCATTCGCAGATTCAGTTTATACTCACTCTTTTTGTTCATTGACGCATAAAAAGTGCCAATGCCTTAAATATAATGACATTGGCTATCGAAACACCATAAAGGAGCACTTTCTATGTCCCGTGTTGCCCATGCCATACTAAGGCACTCCTCAATGGCGCTTCATCTTACCCACGCCGCTGAATATGATAAGTCTTGTAGTGAAATAGAAGTGGATTTGCATTTTATTCAGGACAAATTCACCAAGAAGGAAATTGAAATCAAGTATATATCTACAAGGGACCAGACACCCTATATTCTCACCAAGCATGTGAGAACGTATTGACATAAATTTCCGATTGGCAAACTTAACGTTTGAAGAGGACATTAAGCATGGCCAGGGGTGTTAGAAGAAGAGATGTCTATCAAATTGGAAAGAATAAGCAAGGAAGGTTGAATGGTGGACTTGACAAAGATATCTCTCAAGCTGATGAAGGCAATGTTCTTGCTGAAGGAATTTTTGTAAAATCCGAAGGCAATAAATTTGGATATTAATCAAGGCAAATATTCTGTAATCAAAATCCCCTGAATCAAGAGCATGATTGTATAACCTGATATTTAAAGGCAATTCACTCTCACGATGATTTGCTGAGAGAGTGAGCATCCATGGAAGTAGGTTCTAATATATGACTCAGGCCAACCCGAACCAACTAATTGTTTTAGTCGAACTGATTCAAGTGTCAAATAATTACCCCAAACCTGACCCATTGGGCCATGGACGTGTGCCTGGCTGAGCTGAGTGCTCACTCAGAACTCATGGTTTAATGCAACCTGGATAAGACGGTGCAAAGGGGGCATTTGTCTTTTGAATTTTATGGTACTTACCTTCCGTGAAGGGTATTGCAGTCGTTTCAAAAAAGCAAGTGCTGGCAATTAAAGGTGGAAAGTTTGTTTTTCTCTTTAATTTCTTAACCAATTCAGTTTAACTTCTTCCATTAGGTTATTTAGAAAGTGGCAGACAGATTGATGGATTTGTCCAGACGCTAGGTTTGGATTTTTAGACAAAAATGAAGGCTTAAATTTAAAACTTATACAGCCCATAGGGATTAAAATATTGAAAAAAACTAATCGCTTTTTCACCCCACCAAATTAAGCCGAGTGATTAACTTTGCGATGTTAATTTGAATAAGATTTTATGGATACCTCCATTTATGGGTCAAACTCTCTAATTTATTTTATCTACTGCACCTTGCACACACGAGAAAAGAACAACCATACAAAATCCAGTCTTCAAAATTCTGCATCTTTTCTGACTTTGGCATCACGGCCATCAATTGACAACAGGACACTCGTGAAACATGATCCAGGTGGCAAAATCCTTAGGGAGCGTTTGACAGCATTAGAGTCAAAATGTTTATTTTTTAAGAAATTAAAATTGTTAAAACAAACTAGGTATTTTATTTCTGGAATTAAGAAACTGAAACCTGAAATTTTGATTCCATTTCAGTTCGAGGAAGAATTATGATTCTAAAATTTTCGTTCTTAAATCAAAATTGCAGACCATCAAACACCTCTCAGTGATATTCCAAACGCTGCAATATATATATATTAGAACTTTTCATAGCTTCCCTTGGCATCATGAGTTGAAGGAATACTTTTCTTCTCTCTCTCTCTCGTGTCAATTCTAGTATATAGTGATTGAAGCCTTATCCGAGCCGCAGATATCCAAGTTAAATTTCTCACAAGTTCAGGCTATTTTTTAGATTAATTAGGTGGACTGGTACCTCTATGATTAAGTCCAGGAAAGTTTATGTCTGAATGGGTTGTTGGGTCGCGGAGTTTTCTTTAGTAGAAAGCATCATTCTTTTCACATGCATGAGTCGACTAGTTCCTTGAGACGCCCATGCCCTTCTCTCCTTCATGAACTGAAGGGTTAAGAGATAGGTGTTTTGACCTCTTCAAGGCATCTAAGGCATCTCTTTCCTTTGTGGTGCCCATGCCCTTTCCTTTTTTGTCCTATAACTAAAGTCTTTTAGGAAATGCGAGCTAGCTGCTTCTCATTCATTGTAACCTCACAATGACACTCCACACAAGTTAATTTCATATCTTGGACTACCATCCATGACACTCCACTATTTCTGTAGATGCAACAAGCTACACCTCTCAACATCGTTGGAATATTTTAGATCCACCTTAACATTCCATCCAACCACTAAAGTCTTTCTCGCTTTGGCATATACGGAGCAAAGTTATTCACATGCGCGGTCTTGCAATGATTCATATATATCCTTGGTCCCAAAATATGACCAATTTGTCCTGATTGGACTAGCCGAAGGCTGGAGACAAAATATCGGTCCAAAAAAAGTAGACAGACAAGACGGGTTGCTCTTTTATTGAAAGAAAAATATGGCAATATTGCGTTTAGAAAATTATGTGTTGTATACTTATTTATTATTTGTTCATCGGTGTGGACATGAGTACCGTACGTAGAGAAGAAAACTTTTGACCTTTGACATATGCATATAAAACTTCTATCTATATTTGTTTAATTGTATGTGTACCAACTCTTCAGCTGTCGGTGGATACGGGTTTGAATCTCAAACAAGGAAATCAATTATTTTGAATTTTTAGAAGTGATTGACGATCTGTGTCACCTAATTAAATAGTTCCACCAATAACACTTCTAAATGGAAAAAGTCAATATATAATTGAACAAGTGAGTGCACTTTAATTTGTTAGCATAAAGAGTTTTAATTGACTTTTGCTCCTATTTATAAGTAGCTGCTCAATGATGAAAGCGTTAAATATTTTGTTGTTTAGAATGTCATTATCCTTGGTACATAGGGCTGTACAATGGGTAGAGCCAATTCGGGCTCGACTCGACTAGTTTATAAATGAGTCGAGCTCGAGTTTAAATTTATACTCAAATGTAAAAAACAAATCAATTTTGAGTTGTAAGAACTTGATTTTTTTAAACTCGGCTCGGCTCAAATATACAAAATTGGTTCATCATAATTGAATTAGTTAAAAGAGTTGACAAGTTAAACGAGTCAAAAGAAATAAGAGACCGAGTTAAGCGAGTCAAGCTAGAGCTTAACATTGTATGGTCAAGTGGAGCTCGAGTATGCTGTATGGAACTTGACTCGAGTTTTTGTCAAGCTCAAGCTCAAGTTTTTTGGGTTGTCCAGGTCGAGCTCCACTCAGATCGTGTGCAGCCCTGCCAGTATCCAGCTGCTCTACCAACCCTTTTCAACCCATATCTTGTTCATTGCAACGTGAAGATGGATGTGGTGACTCAAACTCCATTCAGCAAGCCACAACTTCCCTATAAAGACTCCCCACTAGGCCTAGGCATTGGGCTGGTCTAACATCTGAAAATCTGAAATCTGAGCCCGGTCTCGGCTTGTCATCGAAACGGAAGCCCTAGCCTGGCCTCGGCCCTAAGGCTGGGCGTCGGGCCGGGCCCAGGCCCAACAGCCAGGCCCGGTCCGTTTAGGCCCGGTAAGTTAAAAAAAAATATATATATTTTTTAATTTTTTGTTTTAATAATATTTTTATTCTTAATAAATATATTTTATATTAAAAAATGTTATTTTATAATTAAAAATATTTTTTAAATTTAAATGGGTGGGGCCGGGCTGGCCGGCCCGGCCCGATACCCACCCTTGCTCAGCCCCGCCCAACGATGAAAATTAAAAATATACATTTTTAATGTAAAATAATATATAAATTAATTAATTATAATAAAATATTATATTTGTCTATAAAAATCAATAAAAATATTTTATCGGGGTTGAACAGAGCTTAATCAAGCCCACTCGAGCCGGATAAATGCCTTTTTTCTGTTAGGTATCAGGTACCAGTTGGGTACACGGCCCCATGCCCATACTTACCCCCACACAACCTAATTACTACAGTGATTACCAGTTTTAAACAATGTATTGTTCCATTGGACCAAATGATCACCTTGTAGTACTTTACATGCTATGCACGCAGAGTCATAGAGTCATGGCAATTACAAAGGATGGACATGATTTGCCGCCACTATGTGACTATGGCCAAACAGGCCGTCAGTGGCTACCAGATCATGTCTCTTGAAAGAAAGTCGATCTGTCCAATGAATATTTTACTATCTCCGTCCCAGATACACTGATCGCCATATACTTATCCTCAAACTAATTATCTGTCAATTAAATTAGTAAAGATGCATGTCGAGCCGTTCAAGTTTTGAAACGTTGAAAAAGCAGGCGCTGCATTGTTCTTTACACCGCGAGCTTTCTTGTGCAATGGTTGAAATTAAAATAAATCAACAATAGTTTTGATTTTACTGGGACAATATTGATCTCTTTATTTTTTTTCTGCCCCAAGGGGTGTTGTTGATTGGCAGGTAGAAAGCCGGTGATCACTTTGATGAGGCTTCACTTTTATGGGAGTAAGGTGGATCGCGCTCTCTCTCCAAGGGATCTTGTTGATTGGCAGATACAAAGCCTGATGCCTGTCATCCGACCCCCTTCCCCTCCCCTCCCCACTTTTTGTAGGGGCTTTAGTATAGTTGGTCAATTAATATAGTTGGTCAAATTGATATATATGTATTAGACATCTCCAAAATGCTTAGCATAGCTGGTGGGCTTGAAGTCTAATAGACATGGACATTAGCTCTTTTCTTTTCTCGTGTGGCTCTAAAAAATGAAGTGGTTTTCAAAGACAATCGTGTGAACATGAGATCTTTGGAGATGGTTATAGGTTTTGACGTTGCAGTATTTGCACGTGGGGTAAATAGGGGCTCAGAGGGGCCTAGTCAAGGTAGGGCTCCCAAGGGCCCTGACCCCACTTCAAAAAAAAAAAATAATAATTTACATGTAAGTTTTAGAAAATTTTCATTTGTTCTATATAAAAATTTTGAAAAAATGATATTTCGATCCATATCAAAATTTTAGAACTTTAATTCGACTCCTCATAAAAAAATTTCTAGCTTTGCCTTTGTGCTCCACTTATAAATTCACTTTTTCTGTTTGTTATTTCACCATGAGTGTGTGTAGTCGTGCATTCTATTTTTTGTCTTCCGTTTTGCTTGACGTTTGGCTGCTGTGTGGTTTCGTGCCTTCTTTGTCTTCAGCAACCTGTTGGTGATTATTCCCATTAGAGAGAAAGATGCACAATGATTGGAGGAATTAGTACATCGAGAATTCACAAATTTATTTTACAAAAAAAACTATTTATGATGATTACTATTACTGTTGTCTAGGAACATTTCGCCTCTTACATGGACGGAGTCCCCTCTTCCCATTTTCTTCCTTTTCATACTTAGAAGCTATTTGACTTTAATGTGAACAATATTATTGCAAAAGGCAGCGTTACGAATTTCTGATCCAAATTAACTAATGAACGCTTTCTGATGCACTTTAACGCTTTGTTGGTCGGCTTGTCTCAAAGATTTGAAAAGTCATTGAACATTTCTTATTCTGACCGTCTAGAATTTGGAATTTTTGTTTATTATTGATCATTCAATGTTTCAAAGATCTACGTTGATTCAAAGTTTGAAAGTTCTCCGTTGAGTTCTGCGTGCAAACTTTTTTTGTCTTAGACCTGATGTATAATGCATAGTCTGATGTTGCGGGCTAAAGTTTGAATAATTAACAACAGTATGAACTAGGGAATTGTAGGGTTTGACCAATTAGGTGAAAAGAGGATTTTTCATAATAGTACCCAAGTTTTTAGCTATTTTTCAGATCTATCGCCCCCTTTCAAAGTCTGCCAATTAAGTTGGTGACATATCCAGATTCTCTTTTTGTTAATATTTATTTAGGGAAAGCGCCTTCAGTATAAAACCCTTAAAGCCATACTTTTAGACCAAAAAGATTCTGACTTATGGTGTATATTTTATCTTGGACATTGTACTTGCACCTTTGGCAATTCAGAGTAATAAAACTCCATATGACAATGACTATAGAATTCAAACCTCGAATCCCTTAGTGTGAGCTCTGCACTACTCACCTTGAAGCCTCCAGTTTCCTATAGGTGGCTACCATTATTGGAGCTGGATAACAAAAAGTCAGTTAAAAGGACATTGTCGAAGACTCAGCCACATTTTAGTAGATGCACATTATATAATTTTCATTTAATTGGTAATGTGGACCAATTATATATGCATGGAAATGCAATTACTATTTCAAAAAATCTAAAACTAATATTATAAAAAGTTTTTTATGTGTATGTAAGATTTCATAAGTTCAAAAAACTAATGCGAGGACTTCACAAAGAAATACCATGAGAAGTATACTGGAGGCAAAAGGATGACAAACTCGTCACTTGAATCTTCAAAAAATGCTTCTCACTTCAATTCTCTTTGGTTTAAAGCGGAACTAGTTTTACAGGAAGGTAAGAAAAATTCCTTTTTGGCTAAACCCGTCAGAGCCCTTGTACAAAAGATAGAAATGCCCCTCTTCTAAAACAGTATAACATGATTTTTGAAAAAGTTTGGAAAAAAAAGTGATGAATTGAAAGAATGACTACTATGACAAAAGTTGCGATACTGGGCGTAATCAGCTTGGCAAATTAACTACGTTCTTCTCTAAAAGGACAACTCGTCTCACGTGAATGCAGATAATCTTCACAATGCCGTGCGTAATTTCCATATAGTTCTAGAGTTCCTACAAGTCTCCGTTTTTGACTTTTTAAGAGATTTTGATCTTTTTTCTTCAACTACATCTCTATTTTATTAGCAAGAGACAGGTGGGCTCCGTGTTAATTGATATTCTTAAAACTCGAAAGTACGTATAATCTTGTGTGCAAGATGTACGTGTTTCCTTTTTTCTAATCTCTTCCCGTTGAGTAAATTTGGAGTTAATGTTTTTAAGATAAGATGCCGATAAGTTATTAATCAGTAGGACTATTAGGTGCAAGTGTCCAGAACTGCACCAGAGTGAAAAATATCATATTGTTAGAGTGACAAAACTTTCTCCAGGAAAGAATTATCATTTATTATTTACTAAAATGGCAAATTGTTCTACTAAATTTGGTAGTAATAACTTTTGAATACCATCCAATGTATAAGCGATGAGTCCAACAACTTAGAACGTACAAAAATTTACAACATATCCTTTGCAGGAGATGGGACTTGAAAGCTTTTCCAAATCAAAAGCTTTACCAATATGTGATTTGATGAATTAAAGGATTTTAATCTTTTGGTGTAGCTCATTAAGTGAAGAGAGATATAGAGACAGAGAGACAGAGAAAGACGTAGATGTGACTATTGGAGCTTTTATAAATAATTATGGCCTCGTGGTTGCAAACAATTGGAAGAGACGACCTTGTTGGCAGGCCCTTCGGGGAGTATTCCAGTCTTCCAGAGTAATTTGTAGATAGAGAGAGAGAGAGAGAGAGAGAGAAAGAGAGAGGGAAAGAAAGAGCTGCAGGAGGGCCCGGGTATAGCATGTTCTACTAGAGAAATCCGGGACTATATAAATAGTGAAGCTTGTTAACCAAAACAGCCAACCAGAGAAACAAAACCGTTTCTATAATTGTGACTCCTTTTCGGTCCGGCTTTCTCTGCAACCTTTCTCTGTTGAGTTATAACCTTTTTCGCTCCTCCTCCCCTTCTATAAATTCACCTTGTCTATTCTTCCCTTCTTCACCAAACACCAACAATGGCCAGAAGGTTTCTCTTCTTCTTCATTGCTTTCCTATTGGTTTCTTCATTTGCCATCGCTGCCCGACCCCAGCCATCCATGCCTGGTCTTGCAGACAGTGAAGCACCAGTATGTCCTCTCTCTCTCTCTCTCTCTCTCTCTCTCTCTCTCTCTCTCTTTTTCTGGTAAATTCTTATAGCGTCCACGCGTGATCGCTTTTATTTTGAACTTCCATTAAAGCTTCTATAGCTATATATATAAGTATGTTCTTGATTTTTTTTTCCCTTTCGTTGTTTTTGTTGTTACGAAAATAATTCCTTGGACGTAACTGCATATAGCAATCGATTCAAGAACCAAAGCATCTGATAGACATATACATATTTCTCATGACATCAGAGAACTTTTATAGCTTGTGTAAAAGTTTAAAAGAATCCAAAAGTATATGATGGTTGATGATGAATTTTTGGGTGGCAGAGTTTGGAGGATGAAGACGCAGACTGTGAAAATTCTTCAGAGGACTGTCTGATTAGAAGAACTCTTGTTGCACATACAGACTATATTTATACCCAGGGCAAGGGGAAGAAGCCTTGATCAGTTTAATTGCCTTTCTTATTGTGGCGTCCAGTGTTTTATTTCTACTTTGCCTTTTAAGTTTCCATCCAACTGTTTCTCTGTAAGAAGGCTGCGGTTTTCAGTCATGTTCTGTGGATATTGCTGTTCTCGGCCTCTATATTCCCTTGCTCTTCGTTCTTCTACCTCCTTGTATATGTAATTTAGCAATTGAATACATTTTTTTAGCTATCTAAATGGTTCCTGCTCAGCTTACATACTAAGCAAATTAATTCATTTTCATTTTGTTTCTTAGATAAGATCAAATCATTTCGGACCAAGATCTGGATATCGTTTATAGCATCTGACTGGATCTGGATACGTAAGATACGATTATTAATATTTTAAGGTTGGTGGTGCCTACAATATCCTACTCGAGCCCGAAGGCGTTTACATCTTTAAGAGAATGAAATTTTTATTTGAGGTATGATTGTTTGACCGGGCACTGGATGTCTATGCATATATGGAGTTTACCACATTTGACTTCCGTTGTGTCCATATCCCAACCAGTTTTGGCGTTTGAACAATATCGCACAAATTCTAAAATCAATGGAAACTTTGCTGCCTTCTGGCAGAATGCTTCATTAATAAAGCTTCACACTCAACTGCCAACGGCAACATCAAACTGACGCAGGACCATTCTTTACTCTCTCTCTCTCTCTCCCTCTCCCGGCGTGTGTGTGTGGATGGGGAAACTGGAAGGGCTTGAAATTTGTTGCTGCAGAAGAGGAAATTAATGCCTTATGAAAGTATGCATTGGCTTTAATTTTTTTTTTCATTTTTCTCAAAACAATCCTTGGGCTCCTTCCAAAAATACATTGCTCTCAGTTGATTAAGGGTTTGTTTGGTGGTAGGAACACTATGTGAGTGTTGCATGAACATGCATCAATCTTTGAGCTAAATTTATGATATACGCATATATTGTTGCCGCTGCCAAACAACTCCTAAAAAACAAACAGTCCACTTCTTTGTATGATCCTAAAGCTTTAATTGTTGCCTAAGCAATTTTGCATTCTGAGAGTTCGTACGTGATCTCCCCTACCCATGTTTAAGCCTTCAACAAAGGAAAAGACATGCTTTATTGATGAGGAATCAAGTGAAATTTGCGAGAATTTTACAAGAATTATTAATTTACAAAAAGTAAACACTGAAAATTTGTCAGCTGTTGATGGTTCAGTACACGGATTAATCTCAGAGGCATATTTTCCAAAGGCTAGCAAGATCTTAGGCACTAACTTGCAATATGGTCCAATCGGCTGGTGTCATTTTGCAAAACCCACTTTCTTCTCCAGCTCTTCGGACGTACCTTTTGCTTTCTCAATTGATGGGGGCAAGAAGAAAGTACATGAGCTGTATGGTGGCAGAGCAAGCTGTCTTAGGCAAATGTCCTTGTCTAACTTCACGAGAAGAAAAACCAAGCTCATTGCATCTTGTTGGTTTCTCAAATCAACCTCACTTCTGAAATAAGATATTTCTGGATGAGCCTGGCAAGAGCCCAAGCTACCCCTTCTCATTATGGGTGTAGATAGGTGGGGGACACCCCACAGAGCCAATTACCTGAAAGCTTAAATTGGGTGCATATGAGTCCATTTATATAAGATAGCTTCACAAGACCCAGGTTACTCCTATATGGTCAACTGAAAATTTGTTAACTAGTTCTCAATAAAAAAAATTTTGCTAACTTCGTTCCTGCTTGTCACCATAGGGTAAAGGGTCTGCTTAATTCGGTGCCTCGAGGTGCCACTCCTTGTAACCTTTCTTTTGCATCATGGGAAGCTCCAAACACTCAAAATAAAAACTAACCATCTACCATCCCTCACTCCAAACAGTTGAGCCAACTCCTTTGACAACTTCAGAAGTTATAACTTGCATTCTTCAGCTGATGCTTCACGGACCTTGGGTACGTTGGGCCATTGATGAAGGGGCTTGCCAAAGAGGGGTGGTGGTGTTGGTGGAGTGGTGTGTTGGTGTGTGTGCCTCAACCACAGTCTAAATGGAGTTACATTTGGGACTTGTACTGTCGTTCATTGTTACGTTGTCAATAACTCTGGGTACTTATATCTGAGGGTGTACCTTACTGCAGGAGGCCACTATATATGTACAGGTTCTTAAATTTGCATTGCCCATTTCTCAATTAATTTAAAATTAGTTTTTGGATTGATAAATTTGAAAATTGAATGATACATACAATTCAATACTTAACGATATGTATCGTTGGATGACCTTGTTGGTGAACAAACTGCCGTTATGTCCTTTTCAACATTGATTCATTCCATAAGCAATTGTAAGTTTACAACCTCAAGCATTGAACATTGTGCGAGAGTTTTAACCACTGCTGGCAAAGCCTTCAATGTTTCACCTTCTGAATTTACTTTAAAAGAAGACAAAATAACTTCACCTTGCAGTACTAAATAACCCATGTGGTATGTCGGTACTTTGGAGGGTGTGTAATTGGTTTTCCACGGATTCTTGTGCTTCAATGTATTTCTAATTTTTCACAAAAAAATTGGCACTAAGTGTTTCTTCTCTCAAGTGATTCACGAGTAATTTTAATGTTTAATTTCCATCAAATATATATATATATATATATATATATATAGAGAGAGAGAGAGAGAGAGAGAGAGAGAGAGAGAGAGAGGCACACAAACATAAAAAACGTGGATTTTTTCAGCCATTCAGATGCCTCAGCTTGATGCATTAATGGCATTAGCCAGCCACTTGTAGGAGAGGCTGGATGGATGGCCAGAGTACATATACTCCCCTTACATGCTCAAACACGAGAAATTGACACATCTAAACAACTTATATAAGTTAATTCGTGATCGGCTACATTGAGGTCTAGATAATCTACAGCCATTATTAGGCCACAAAAGAAGCAGATCGTACAATCGGCCACTCAAAAGTAGGCATGCTAGCACTCATCAGCATATTCAAATTAAGTGTAAACTGTCTCAAAATGAGATTAGATTTTCAAGTTCCTTTTTTCGGTATGGTTCACTAATTATGAAAAGAAAAAAAAAAAGGAAAGAGGCAAAAAAAAGGCGAGAGACTCATTGAACCCATTGTATACTTTAATATCCTTTCTAACCTTATTGATGGCTTCAGAAGGTGAAACATGTAATGATACTTTTGTTGACAATGGATAGTGGTGTATATGCAGAATAAAGCAAATAAAAATTTACATTAGTTATGATCTGTTTAATCCACCGATGGATGGTTGGGAATTTGCCTCATAAAAAGTTACCTTTTTAAAAAAGGAGGACCAAAATTTGTACATTGGCTTTCATAAAGTATGTTTGCAAATGATTTTTTGTTAATTATCATTAAGTTGAACAAATAATAATTCATTATTACTTCTTAAAATCTTCTTTATTCACTTAGCCTTTAAATTACACACACATAAATATTGATATATATATCCCTCTTTGTTAGGTTATATACATATGGTGATTCTGTTTTTCAGAATCGCCCAGAAAAACAACGAAAAAAAAAGTTGATGAGCAATTTACTTTTTTTTCTTTGTTTTTTTTTTTTTTAATATGAACAACCCAAGGGAGAAGAGACAGAGAGAGAAAAAAGAGATGAGGGAGAAAGGGTTGGCTGGTGGAATCAAGGGGAGTCAAAGGAGAGGACTTTTCCCTTACTTTGTTAGGGATACCAAAAAAGCAGGCAACTGAAGAACGTACTTTTATTTTATTAGACCTGACCAACGGGCCAGGTACCCCGTACCCGGCTTGATCCGAGAAAATGGTCGGGCAGGTTGGGCCCGGCCCGACCCGTTTATAATTAAAAAAATAATTTTTTTTATTTTTTTAAAATTTAATAATATATATTTTATTAATAAAAATATATTTTATATTATTAAAAATTTATTTTATAATTAAAAAAATATTTTTTATTACCAAACTGACCAAGCCAGGTCGAGTCGCGGATCGGGCTATCGAGACAGGCCCGGGCCGGGTTTCGGCCCGACGGTTTCCCAGGTCTAACTTTATGGCACGGTATGGAGTGCCACATTACACGCTCGTTTATGGTGCTCTGTCGTGCAACACCATATTAAGCACCTTTTATGGCGTTCAAACCTGTGGTGTCAATAATGTTTTCCACGTGCTGACTTTTATTAAACGTCTGAGAAGAAGAAATCAATTTAGGGCGTAATAGAAACGCCATTGACATCTAAAATTTTTCACGCCTTTCCTCTAATATTCGCGGGCTTCTTTTACCCTCTCTCTTGATCGACTGTATCAAATGGCTTCTGAAGACTTCAGAGAACTCGCCCTTTTTTCTCTCTAGCATTTGCTATTGATCGACCGATCATCTTCATTGCAAGAGGCGTTTGGCAAAGAGCAGGTCGAGATTTTTTTTCTTTTCTCCCCAGCGTAGTGGCATAGCCACTGGTAGCCATCTTAAATATTTATTCTTATATATATATATATATAGTGCCCCCACCATATTTGAGTTTATTGAAACAAGTGCCCCCCACCCCCCGTCAATTTTTCTGGCTATACCACTGCCCCAACATATGGTGTTGACGCTCGATCATCATCATTGCAAGAGTGTGCCAAAGAGCAGGTTGGTATATATTTTTTTGTTTTCCCCCTTAAGTGTTAACTATGTTATTCCTTCTCTCTCTCTCTCAATCTTCTGGCCTTGGATCGCTACCTAGCTTTGTTGGTGTTGCTAGAGGAGTATCAAGGAGGAGTAGGTGAGTGTCTGATTTTTGTTGGTGTTACCGGTTCTTGCTATTTTCATTAAGTAGTTTTTCATACTCTATTCTTGCTCAGCTAATAAATATTAGTAATGTTCTAATGCACAGAAAACCCCCGTGTGCAATGACATGAGCATTGCTTCGCTTGATAACTCTCTTATTCACCATGGCGTTGGGAATCTTGACTTAGTTTCTTCTTCGTGGTTTTCAACCACAGTCCAAGATGACAGCACTCCACGAGAAACACAAGCTGGAGCTCTAATGGTTCATCCCTTCATGCTCTTGCCCTTGACTTAGTTTCTTTGGTTGTTGTTAAGGAAAGAATTGAAGCTGATACCTTTAAAATTGCCAAGAGATAAATATCATCATATCCTGTATTTTAGGATACTAAATTTCATATTTATCTCTTTCTCAATTTTTGTTGTAACCATTACTAAGGATGGCAAGAGTGGATCCAACCTAGAATTTGCTATTTGTAAGAGATCAGACAGATTGGCCTTGAGTTGGATTACGGCCACCATTTCAGAACTTGTTTTGGGAAAGAATGTGCAAAGCAAGTTTGCTCATGAAGCATGGAAAACATTGAAGAAATCCTTTTGTTCTCAATCTCTTTTGAGAATAATGATATTAAAAAAAGAGCTG
This sequence comes from Nymphaea colorata, assembly GCF_008831285.2. Taxonomy (NCBI): domain Eukaryota; kingdom Viridiplantae; phylum Streptophyta; class Magnoliopsida; order Nymphaeales; family Nymphaeaceae; genus Nymphaea; species Nymphaea colorata. The sequence continues at coordinate 9,864,016 of NC_045141.1, forward strand.
CACTTCATTCAGAAAAGAAATATGAATATGCAAAACTATTTGGAGTGAATCAAGTTTCTTGCAGACACAATGTCTGCGGTAGGGCATGAAGTAGTTGATAGTGATCCTCTTCAGATCACGATGAATGGATTGCCCGTCGAATATGAAAGTTTCATTACTCTTATTAGTGCTGGCTCTTCGAGTGTCTCTATTTCATTTTCCGAGCTATTTGATCTTCTTCTCACTCAAGAAAAATGATGATATTCTCAAGTTAACGACGGTTGAATCTAACAATTCTGTCCAAGTATTACTGCAGGTAGAAAACCAAGCTATTTTCAATACTTTTCGAGGACACCGAAAAGGATGATGTAATTTCAGAGGTCATGGAGGTGGTTATCTCCAATAATGAGGAAATCAATTTCAATATCAAAATCAAACTCAGTCATTAACATCAAGATTCAAACAACAATGGAGGAAGCGGAAATCGTTCTCACAACCCCAAAGTTTGTCAATATTGTGGGAGGAAGGGCCATTCAACAAGATCATGCTATGATATTCCGCATGCTTTCTCAGCAATGAACTTGTAGAAATCCATTGATGGATACTGGTATCCAGATTCAAGAGCTACTAATCATGTTGTCAACAATGACAAAATTATGAGTAACAAGGCAACATATGATGAACCAGACAATATTATGATGGGTAAAGGTTCAAGCCTCTCTATTAAGCATACAAGCAATTTATTAGTAAATTCTACAATGACTTTTTTTCATCTTAAAAATGTGTTTCATGTTCCTAAGATAGCTCATAATCTCTTATCAGTGGACAACTTTACATCTGAAAATGATTGCATTTTTCAATTTTCACCGGATGATTTTGTTATAAAGGATCGGCAGACGAGCAAGGTTCTTCTTCAAGGGCCAAAGATGCGTAATGGTCTCTATCCTATCAAGGCGACCAGATCAAACACAGATCAATTCTCAACCAAGCAAGTAGCATTTACTAGTTGGTTTCCAACCAGCATCAATAAGGTTTCAGCATCCTTCGACCTACGGTATTGAAGGCTTGGTCATGCAAACAAGAAAATAGTTAGCTTTTTTATTTCTAGTCAACTTATATCAATAAATTCTCCTATTTCAAAAGGAGTATGTCAGTCTTGTCTTTTGGGAAATGCACATAAACAACCCTTTCCAAGTTCTGAATTTTGTGCCTCAAGGCCTCTTGATGTTCTTCGCATGGATATATGAGGACTTTTCGTAATTCCTTCTTGAGAAGGATTCAGATTTTTTTTTGCTCATAGTTGACAACTATTCCAGATTTTCATGGTTGTTTCCCCTTAAAGCTAAATCTGAAGTTGTTGATTGTTTTAAGAATTTTAAGGCACTAGTTGAAAAGCAATTAAATGTTCCTATATTTTCATCTCAATCCAACAATGGCAATGAGTTTGTGAATTCTGATTTATCTTTATTTTATGAAGAACATGGAATTCTCCATCAGTTTTCTTGCCATACACTCTAGAACAAAATGGTATAGTCGAATGGAAAAATCACTACATCATCAAAATGGGATTGAGTATGATTTATGATGCTGACCTATCTTATAATTTCTAGATAGATTCATTCCAAACTGCTATCTATATTATCAACCGCTTACCTACTCTTAAATTGAAGTGAAAATCACCATTTTACAGGATCTTTAAAATGAATCCAGATTATGCTCATTTTTTAGTTTTTGGGGCCAAGTGTTATCCACTGCTGGTGCCAACAAATGATTTGAAGTTTCATCTAAAGACTACTCATTGTATTTTTGTGGGCTATGCTAGTCACCACAAGGGGTACTTGTGTTATGACATGAAAACTTAGATGAGTCATTGTCTCTCGGCATGTTATGAAGTTAATGGACAAAGCAAAGGGAGATCAGACAAAAGTATGGATTTTTTAGATGTCATTTTGTCTTCTTGGATGCCAAATATAAATGCAGACTCCTTTTCAAGGCCAGACATCCAATTTCAAGCCTCACCACCAGCACCATCTTCCATAGTCTTACTTGTCATTCCCTCAACCTCTATGACTGGTCTCCCTCCACCTGCTCACACATGGAGGTGATTATATTGCAGACACATGGAGACCCTCCCACCACCTCTTATACCCCTGATCTGCCTACATGCCAATTGCCAACCTCCACATTGACCTCCACGGATGCTTTTACACCATCGGTTCCATAAAAAATGCCTATAGAAACTACAACCGTTCAAGCCGATCTCATCAGCTGACCTCTCTGTCATTCCCATCTGATGGTGACTGGGTCCATGACGACTTCCTTAAAACCCAAGGTTTTTACTGCTATCACTAAACAAGAAGAACCAGGGTCATTCAGAGAAGCTATTCATTCTAAGTCTTGGCACCAAAATATGCAACTAGAATTTTCAGTGTTGCAAAAAAATAAAACATGGCACCTTGTACCACCTAAACCCGACTTCAATATTATCAGCTCCAAATGGGTGTATAAAATTAAACGTCTCTTTGATGGCTCTATTGTGCGGCATAAGGCTAGACTTGTGGCTCGTGGTTTTCTTCAAACTACTGGGATTGATAATCAAGGAAACATTCAGCCCCATTGTCAAACCTACCACTATAAGGGTATTACTCTCTTTAGCAGTTCATGTTGGTTGGCCTTTGAGGCAACTTGATTTTGACAATGCTTTTCTCAATGGGTATCTTTCAGAGGATGTTTATATGACTCAACGAGAGGGCTTTGAAGATCAAAATTTCTCCCATTATGTATGTAAGTTATACAACGCTTTGTATGGGCTCAAGCAAGCCCCACGCGCATGGTATCATTGCCTGAGCTGCTATCTTTGCGATATTGGATTTAATGTTTCACAGTCAGAGGCATCATTGTTCATTTACTCCTGTGGCTCCCACCAACTATATCTCCTAATCTATGTTGATGATGTGATCATCACTGGATCTGCTCCACACCTTATCTCTCAAGTCATTTGGCATCTTGGATTTGTTTTTCCCTGAAGGATCTTGGCCCCTTCGCCTATTTTCTTGGCATTGAAGTCAAGCGAAGACTGGGGGAACTATATATGCCAAACAAAACTATATTAATAGCATTATACACAAAGCTCAAATGGATAATGATAAACCTATGACATCTCCCATGGTGACCCCCTATGATTATGCTGAAGTGATTTGTTGGATGCTAACACTATTGCGGTGGCTAACAACTTCTTTGAGCTTACTTGCTAACTTTTGAGAATGTGTAGGTCTGTGATTTTGGCTTATCATGACTAAAACACCACATTTTTATCCTCAAAATCGACAGCTGGAACATTACATGCATTTTTTGTTGTTTTCATTTTTGTATATTTGATGTGGATAGGCTTAGATGAGCATCTTAGGAATTGGTTTCTACATTTTTTCCCTTCATCGATAATAGTAATGGTCAGTAGGCATTTTTTAAATGTCTAAATGGGGCAGCATTGTGGTTTAAAGAATAACAAAATTGTTTAGCATATCCTCTTGTTAGCAGTGACCATTCATTTTTGCAAAGTATATGCATATTGCTTTGTTTCCTTAAAGTAATATTAGTCAAACGATTTGTGGTTGCAATTATTGGCATTTGTTTCTCTAAACGAGTTGTTTTCTCCTACAAGCCTGCTTTATAGATTTTCAGAAGTTTAACATTTTGATTTTTCAGAACTATTATTTCTTCTAACAAGGAAGAAAGCTGAAAAATCATATTAAAAGTTGAAATTCATTGTTCAACTGTAGCCAGAGTGGTTGAGACCCTATCATCCTTTACCTTCTCTGCGGGAGAAGAATTGCTATACTAGAAACAAAGTTCATCATTGGGTCCATGTTTGCATCCCCAAAATTTCTTTGGGTTTGATTTTTTGAGTGTTCCAGAAAAATGAAGTTTTGTTTTGAAAATGAGAGAGAAAGGGACTCGCCCGTCGGTACGAGGATCGACCGTTCTCAGTGCCTTTACCGGGAGTAATCAATCCAAGGGCTATGTTTATTATTGATGCATTTCATTTTGGCTTGAACATCTTTTCATTCTATATGCGGTGTAGTGTTTGAGAAAAATATTGAAAGTTTGATATTTCAAACTTTTAAAAAGGTTCTTAAAGAATTACTTGAGAATGTAAAATATTTTAAGGAAAACTAGAATTGAGAATTCTTTGTAAATATCATTTGCAAAGCTTGGGAAATTATTTTGAGGTCATTTTAGTGTTCTCTTAAGACTTTAAGTAGGTTTGAGATTTTGCTCTAATTCGGTTACTACCTAATTAGAACTCTATCTCATCTTACTTAAGTTCTTTTAGAGATCTGATTGTGCTCATTTGTGATGTTAAGTAAATGTGGATGCATGAATGCATTGATAGAGAAGAGAAGATCATTTTAGAAAAAGAGAGAGAGAGATTGTAAAATTGAATACACATAATTCATATATACGTATACGAGAGTTTGTAAAAGTGCGTTAAATTATAAAGAAATAATAATTAAAAAAGATATTCACGTGCACATATATGTATATAACATGTACATATGCATATGTCTTCATGAGTATTAAAACCAAGAAATGACTTGAAAATAGCCGACTTCAATTTTTGATATAAGCCGGAGGGGAACTTGGGCTCATGCAAGAACCTAAGTTAAGTCTTCAAGGCTATATTAGAGAGGGTATTTGGTTTTGAAAATCTTTTGGAAAACATGCTTCCAAATATGAATATAAAATCATATTATTTGCTTCAAGAAAATACATTTCTTCCACCATTGGGTATGGAAGAAAATCAAATACTCATGAAATGGGGAATGACGAAGCACTCATTGGGGTTTCTAATCTGGTGATCAAGAAATAAACTAAGCGTAAAAATGACATGAAGATGCACTTTAACATGTACAAATTCGTAGATGGCTTTCCTGGGTTGGACAAATCCCAACCTCAAAAATCAACACAAGAATGAAGAAATCTCAACCCCAAGCATTCATTCTTATCGTGCATTTGCTCATCAATTAATGAAAAATTAGAATATCATGCATAAACATCATTTCAAGTATATATGAGGAGTAAGACAATATAGCAAGCATATTTTGGAGATAAATGAAGAAATGAAATTTATTTCACCTTGCTCATATTCCCGGTGCACTCAAGACGTAGCTTTCAATTCTGGATAAGAAATCATTTGAGCTTTCTTGCATGGCCATAGGGAGGTGGCAAGAGGAAAAGAGGAAATAGATGAAAATGAGAGGAAGATTACATACCTCGAATATGAATTATAATGGAAATGAGCCCTCTCTTTTGAATGATCTCGGAGTCACCTAAGATGAAACTCCAAGATGATGAACCACCAAGAGATCTCTTTGTGCTCTTTTGAGGAGTTTGAACTTGAAGAATGTTTGCTCCCAATATTGGAGAAGAAGAAAGAAATGGAAAGAGAGAGCTAAGGAAAATAAAAAAAATTTCAAGTGAGGAAGCGAGGTTCCTCCCTGGTTGGTTCATGCCTCAGAGAGAAAATTTTGGGGTTATTTATTAGGAGTTTTGGAGCCAAAACTCCAAATATGAATTTTTTTGAATTTCACAATATTTTTATCCGAATTTCAAATAATTTTGAATTATTTTTAATTTTTTTTCTAAAAAATAGGTTTTGACTAAGAGAGATTGGCTATTAGCCCTGCAAACACCATTTTGAGGTGTGGGCAGGGCTATTGCCCACCCAAACAAACCAAAACAGGCCCCCAAGGGGCGGTTTTTGCAAGAAAAGGTGGGGGCCTTGCATTGTTGCAGGCCCCTGCTCGGGCGTTGTTGCATGCTAGGCGCAATAGTGCCCGACGTTGGAAAACGCACTGCTGCAGGCGATCGCGTTACGTGATCACGCACGCTCGCATTGCGCAACGGGCGGTTGCGCGTCGAACGACCGCGTAGCTCGACTGCGTGTCGTGGTGCGGAAAACCCTTTTTTTATTTTTTTTTGAAATAAAGGTTTTTTCAGGTAAAAGCATAAAAATTCATTTTTTTAATTTATTTAAAAAGTGTATAAAACTAGTTTTTTTTTTCGTTACAACAAGGGAGAGGTCTGTGCACGTGCGCGCGGCGCTTATAACACCAGACTATGCCATTTTGAACTCGACTTTGGATTTTGAGTTTGAAATGTTTGATTTGGATCTAAACTTGGGTTTAGAAATTAAATTTGTTTTGTGTCTAAAATTTAAATCCAAATAATAAAATAAGTCTTCTTAAAAAAAATTAGGGTGATAACAGTCCAATGAATGTAGGCGTCACTTATCCGATACCACTGTTCTAAGCCTGAGGGACGTAATAGACAACTTGGAATAGAAGAACACAAGGATGATCATCATTCAATTAGCCTCTGGAATTTACTAGTAATCTTCTATGTAACTTTCTGATCAATGACAGTAGCTGCCAACAAATTTGTCACCTTTCCTTCGACGTTGTAGTGACCTTTTTCTCCCTTTCTTTTGTTCTTCCATTAATAAACAATACATACAAAAATGTAGAGTTGGTTTTAGGTCAATTGTAATAGATAGCATTAGGGAAGGTATGTGTTATCCAAATGATGAGAAAAAAAAGATGAATAGAGCCTATTAACTATGGAAAACCTATCCATAGGGAAAAAATTCTGATAAAGAAGAAAAAACCATTATTCATTCTGCAAGGCGATATCCAGAATCCTCCTACATTCACAAGGAACGACATGGCGGCCATGCTGGGAGGCAATGGTAAGCTGATGAGAACTTACCACAGTGCAACCACAGCCGTCAACTCCCACTATTTTGTGGCCATCAACATAAGATTTGAGGTAACATATTCAAGTACTCCTTGTCATTCCACAGTGCAACCACAGACGTCAACTCCCACTATTTTGTGGCCATCAACGTAAGATTTGAGGTAACATATTCAAGTACTCCTTGTCATTCCATGTGTAAGTATCATTTATTCATAATCAAAGTACAATGAAACAGTGATTTGGTAAGAGCTGAATATATGCATATTGAATAAATCATGGGCAAACATTTTTGGATGCATGTAGTCTTACATGGGTCTTCCTTCTCATTTATGCCTTGTTTAAATCTACAATTGTTTTGAGTTCATCATGCGTGTGTTTAGCCTTTGCAGTATGGCAACAAACCATATATATCCATAATCGGAGAGTAGAGTTATTATGATAATGCATTTTAAATGTTCCTTTACCAAAATTTTTTGGTAAACGGTGGTCTCTTGGTTTTGCATCACAAGATATTCGTCTAATGACTTCCATTTAGAATGGCAGCACTGCAGTCCAGTGGAGGGAAGGAGGATTGTTGTATTGCACTCGTTAGCAGCCTTCGAAGATCAAGTATTCTGTGAAATGCAGCTATTGAGGGATCTCACTGGCAGACTTCCTGAGTCTGTTCGAGGTTCAAATGTCAAATCAAATAGTGGTATATGGAAGGGATGGACTCTGGCATACTTTAACAAGTTTCGTAGGATGGACATCTATAATAAAATGTTGTCCAGAGAAGTGATTCTACTAGGGAATGAAGTATGAGTCTGTTCGAGGTTCAAATGTCAAACCAAATAGTGGTATATGGAAGGGATGGTTTCTGGCATACTTTAACAAGTTTCTTAGGACGGACGTCTATAATAAAATGTTGTCCAGAGAAGTGATTCTACTAGGGAATGAAGGATCTTAGGATGTGTTTTGTTGTGTAGTCTCTCTTGTTCCTGTTGTGTTTTAGTCCTTCATAGGACCCTTGTGTTTTTTTTTCAAGAAAAAACACTCCCATTAGTATGCTTGTGTATACTTGTTAAATTTTATTTTTTGAAGCTATTCTACGATGCATGGCAGTGTGTTTGTGTGCATTTTTAATTTTAATTTTTATATGGTCTGTGACGCATAGCAAGATTTTCTATTTTGCTTATGTTGTGTCATGTTTTACAATGTCTTTTTGTGGTGACAAATGCATGCACATGGATTGGGCTATTGGTGTGTAGGAGGAATATCAGATGGAATGTTGGCTTTCTGCCTGCATCTGATGTAGAGCGTGCTAAGTTGAGGCACTAGCCAAAAGGTCTGGACATACCAAAGTTTTCATAAGCTGTCGTTATATTGCCAACATGCCATTCATAACTTTTATTTGTTTTAGATATACTTTTTTTGTAGCAATAAAGAGCAAAGCGAGGAAATGCAATACGTGATTCATATAGTTGACAAGATCAGCCAAGGAAGAAGAGTGGTGATTTGTAGCAGCTAAAGGTAGTGACACGGCTGAGATGAGCCTTGTAGAATGGCCAATGGAATAAGTAGGAGACAGTGAGGAGGCATGCATGGTATAGTGAATTTTTATCCTTTCTTTTGTACTGCATGTTTTAAATAGATTGTACATGATGATAAAAAATTTAGATGGGTTTTGACAAAATCAACTCAGTTTGCATTGTAAGATTGAAGTGATCACCATAAAACTTACAAAATAGAAAGCTAAGTGCAAATGTTGTATTTGCTGAGTGGAGCTCAATGTCCATTACAAGTGCTTTTCCTTAGCTGCATATTTTTTCAAATTCATTGGCGTTTCATTGTGATTTCATTTTAACATTCAAAAGCCATAGTTTGGATCACTTATGTGCATTATGATAACCATGATCTATCCTTGATGTACCGTTACTTTATTTTCTCTAATCACATGAATTAGTATGCAAATATTTTATAAATTATATGACAGGAAATTTGCTTAATTTTTCCGTCTTTTGATGTAAATGTGTTAGTTGATCAATTTAAAGGCATGCTGGGTACATTTTCTCCACAGCAAGATCCTTACATTCATATGCTGGGGGAATAGACAAGTCCATCAAGATAATGGCACAAGGCACATACATGGGTGAGCTTAAGATGTGATGCCCTTTTCTTTTCAAAGACATTGTATTTGGCATCCCATTCACATGAACAAAAATCTGTATTTATTGCCTATATTTGTATTAGGTACGGAATCTGCATTCTGATATGTGTTTCCTGTTTTGGTAGTTAATTTCTTATTCATGGACAACTTAGTGTAAAAGAGCCAACGTCAAAATAGCTTCATGTGCCACAAACGCCAGCTGCAATCGACAGCTTAAAGGAATGATGGAGGGAAGATGCTAGGCATCACTACATCAACAAATTTTGTTTTTTCTCCTCTTTGCACTGCCTAAACAACTTGCTTCAACTTTTCATCTTGAGCTTGCAATTCTCTGATCCTATCATATAGGATAGGATGTACTCTACATTGTGCACACAAAACCCCCTTTGTTATCTATCACCAGCTCAGCCCTAAGAGATCGCATTTCCAACAACAAATGAATGTGTACCAAAAGAGGGAGAGAGGGGGAAGTAAAAGAGAGTTTGAAGTGAGGAAGAAAGGAGTGAAGAAAGGGAGAAAACATAAGGACAGAAGGAGAAAATGGAGAGAGGAAGGGAAAACAAGAGAGAGTGATAAAGGAGAAGAGAAGAAGGAAGGTTGAGGCTCAATTTGGGTAATAAGATTTTTCTCTCCATCTCTTTCAATTTTCTTGATTTATGTTAGTAGATCAACACATTAAAATATTTGATTCATAGATTTTGATTGAGATATGTGTAATTTGTGATAAATTGATGTAGATTATTAAAGGAGAGCATTTCCATGAGTTGTAATAAGGGTGACATTGGTCTCAGCTTCATATTGACAACACCTTATCATGTAAAAAGAGTGATTGGAGTATTGAGTTAGCCTTTTAAGGATCTTATTGGGTTATATTGCTTGAAAGGCACAAAATAGAATTAATGGTGTTGTAACAGATTAGGAGAAGTGAAAAGAAGGAAGTTGTAGTATAGGATTGGGATTTGAGAGGAAGCTCCATATGTAAATTTTTATATACATTTATTTCACATGCCTAGTGGATCGGCCACCATGAGTGCATGTGAAGGCATGTCTGGACACCCTGCTAAATAGGAATTTTTTTTTCTTCTTTTTGTGGAGAGCAGATTTTTATTGAGATATGTGTAATTTGTGATGTTTAGGCAAATGAGTATATTACTAGCTGCCTTCAAAATGACAAATGAATGATATTGATTTTTAATTTTGTTTTAATATTGCTATGTGTAATCTTAATCCATCTTGTTGGCATAATTATATATATATATATATAGGGCATTTAATGGTTTATGATGTGGAATAAAATCTAGAGCTCAAAAGGAAGAGCCGAATGTAACTAGCTAAGGTGATTGCATGTGGTTGTGATTATTAAGTATATGTTGTGCCTCTTAACACTCTTCCAAAGTCTTTAAATTAGAAGCAAATAAATAGATCACATCTTAATGCTCCTCTAAAGTCCAGAAACTAGAGGTAAATTCATAAGCAAACCAACTAACTGTAACATTCAAAGTTTTTGGGCAGGTCAGGTTGGATCAGGATCCAGACCAGGGCGCGAACTCCATCCCATGAAGAGGAGCCGATGTCGGCTCTTCCTCTTCATCTCTTCCACTGTTTCGACCGCAACGTAGAGAAGAAGAAGGCTGAAGAAAATGCAGCAGTGGTGGAGGTGAAGGGCGACTGCGGTGCTCAGGTAAACCTTGTCGGTCTCTCTCTGTCTCTTCTTTCTTCTCCTTCCCCCACTCGCTAATCTTTGTCCCCTAAATTGTCTAATGTTTTCTATTAGTGGATGTATAATTATTATTTGAATGTGCTAGATTCAAGATTGGATGATTTGGAATGCATGTTCAAGACTTTACTATATTGGAGAAGGTCTAAGACTATTTTGGAGGGATAAAGATCTGTGTATATAATTATCATTTTTAGCATGGTAAGGCTAGCAATTGAAGCGATTAGTGAGCATGGTAGAGATTTTGATGATGTTGATAAGGTTTAGAACAATTTTAGCGAACTCATGACATATGCTATTTTTGGTGTGCATACTACATTGCTCGTTGGGAAAGAAACCTATTGGAGGCGTTATGGGTCGATACTACATGTTGGCAGCCTCTTGGTGCGTTGACCTATGCCTCAATGATCATATTTCTTACTTGTATAGATTGTAAAGCTTAACGAGTAGAAAGCTTATCGCTTGTTTATTTTCGTAGGTACACTGGGCATATTGAGTAGACCTTAAGCGGCAAGATTTGAAGCTTGAGTCAATTTTGGGTAATTTTAGCAATGTGTGACAGGTATGGTGGCATTCTAGGCAAATAACTAACTGGAGCCAAATTTAGAATGTGTGCCTTTTAGAATCGTTGGATCATACAATTGTGTTGTATTGTATGAATGTATGCATGTGATTGAATAATTTGAAATTAGTTGAGTGTTTTAATCGACTACTCAATAGCATATGCATGCTAGCAATTATAACTGCTTAGGACAGATTAGGCAAAGTATCAAATTGAGTATCTCCTTGGCCCTGATTGTATATTAGAAAGCATTCTAGAATGTTATTTGCATAAGACAACTACAAGTCAATCACGGATCGAGACTACTCTCTGAGGTTCAGTTAAGTTTTGTAAGATGTGATTGATATGTTTGACTGTTGTGAATGTTACAATGGTTTTTGTGTGCATTCTCATGGGCATGATGCAATTGGATGAATTTGAAGGGTAAATGTACATGTAAAGTTACGACTGCTAAATAAGAGTATTGACTATGGGTATGGCCCTCGTAGGGAGGTGTCTTGAGATATGGGTGTACTTGTGAAGTGAACCAACCTCATATGTTAGCCAGTTATTTTGTGATTGTATTTTCATAATGGTAAGTTAATAAAGAATAATAGATAAGAGGCTAGTGGGTTATGGCAATGAGTCTGGGAGATGTCCCGCCCTCGCCACTGGTCTCGCTTGCTCGGAGCACAGGTGTGCAAAGCCCTAGGATATCATTGTGTGATCTGCTTGGAGCGTTGGCCTCCTCCCTTCCCAATATGGGTGTCCTAGGGAAGGTTGAGGAACTCTCATTGCAATTCATACATCCATAGATGCTTGCTCTACCGCTGCAGCATGAATGAATCCGTATTGTTTCAGGCCATCATGGGGATGTTTCATGACTGTAGGTCGCCCGTGCTGTGCACGCATTTGTGTTTTGCACCCACAAAAGATGCCAATTCATTAAAGCAAATGTAAATGAAATGATTGTTAATGAAATGAATGTGAATGAAATGTACGCGAATGAAGTGAATATGCATGAAGTGAATATGATTATTAAATGTGTCAATTGTGGTTATTGAGTGGTCGCTACATGTCATGGTATATGTGAGGAGCTGCCATGAGAAGTTGTGTGACTTCGTACTACTATCATGATATTATAGTATTTTGTTTTCGTATTTGTTATATCTCAAATTTGAGCCCTTTCTATTGAGAGTTAGGAATTTATCTGGTTTGTTACCATACTGTGAAGGCTAAGCCTTCTGTTGTTTACTTTTTTAGGTTTTGGCACACCCGAGATAGTAGGTTGATCAGATGACTCAAATCACATCCAATTGGGGAGATTTTGGAACTATTAAGTGCCAGCATGTCATGTTTTGGTCTTTATGATGTCTTGTTTTTATTAGACATCAATGTCGTGGTTTTGAGGTATTTTTGTCATATGTGTTATTGAGAAATATGAAATGATTTTAGATGGACTGAATTTACTATATAATGAAATGTTCGCCCCATTATCTTTTGATGTGCATAGCTCCTTTTGAATTATTGTGTCGTCACAACTCTTGTTAACAAAAAAAAATTATTTGAGGGTCAAAGTGTTGGGTTGTGACAGCTTTGGTATCAGAGTTGTAGGAAAAACCCCTCTATGGATGTGAGCTAAAGTCGATCTGTGAAGCTATGTTGCCCAGGTATGTGCTACTTGATTGGGCTCTGATTGTAGTTTTGATTTTTATTGTGATATATACGTATATGATGGATTGATGCCTTGACGATTGTGATGACGTATCCTTGCAATTTGATGTGCAAGAGTTGTCATAAACTTTGTATTGAGAATGAGGGTTCTTGCTTGTACAGATGGAGTACCAATGTAGGGATAAGAAGCAAGGTGGGTCGGTTATGGAGGCACAAAGAGAGTCAAGTTCGGCCCATTCAGATGCACATACCCCACTGGATGATAGTACGTTGGGGCAACTATTCGCGTAGACTAGTGTTGGAGCCCAAACCCCACCAATGTAGACCCCCGTTCATGGATCAGCAGACTATATTGCATATGACTTTACAAACTATATTGTTGACGACGTTACAGACACTGACCTCCCTAGTAAGTCGATGGTCAGTAATCAGAGGAGTCGTGCAACTTTTATAGGAGACACCACTGCACCACCCAAGGAAAAGGCGAGTTTAGTGTCATTTAAGCAACTCATGTCGATGCAACTGCCTATCTTTACTAGAGATGGCACCCAGATGCAGTAGAGGAGTAGATTGAAGAAGTAAAGCGCATCTTTGAGCTTCTCATGATGCCGGGAGGGGATAAAGTAAACTACGGCTCTTGCTTGTTGAAAGGCGATGCCAAACGGTGGTGGCAATCAACTCATGAGATTCGATTTATAGGCCAACAATCAATCTTATATAAGCAGTTCAGAGATTCATTCTTCAACACTTACTTCTCAACGCATGTCAAAAACAAAAAGATGCAGGAATTCCTTGAGTTGCAACAAAACCATATGAGCTTGGAAGAGTATGTTACTAAGTATCAACACTTAGAGGTATATTGCGCACATCTCTACACCACTGATGAGGCCAAAGCCGACAAGTTTGTACATGGATTGAGTGATGGACTGCGAAGCAAGGTGATGTTTAGCAGCAGGCCTTGTGATTTGGACGAAGTGGTCACCATGGCTAGACGCATGTTAGAGGATTGGGTAAGGACACAAAGAGACAATCATAAGAAGACAAGCCAGCATACACATGGTGGGCCGATGCAAGCCAAGCACCACAACTTTGCAAGCAAGGTAAAGCTTTATGGGAATCATGATGACGGAACATTCAGGCGGAACATGCCTACCCACAGTGACACCATACAGGGGGCAGTGACTACTCTGACTCTATCGAGGTGCCCTACCTGCTCATGTGTGCACTCCGGTAACCCGTGCTATCAGGAGATTGGAGTGTACACTATGGAAGTATGGGACACTTCATCAAAGATTGCCCCATGATGCGAGGAAAGGAGTTGAAGAAGCCCAAGGCCGGTCCTTCTAGTGCTCAAAAGACTACCGGACGTGTCTATGCAAGTACCATGGAGGAGCTTCATGCATATGATTTCATTGAAAGTACATTACTTGTTGGTTCTCGCATTGTTAGAGTGTTGTTTGATGCAGGGGTGACTCATTCTTTTATATCTAATCCATTTGTCACTTTACTAAAAGTGTTGGCTAGGATAATTAGTCAGCTTTATGCATGCTCAAGATTTGTGTAGTCAGCATCTACGTAATGTAGACGTAGAAATCTATCAATATCATTTGCCTGCATAGTTAGTGATCATAAAGTCTCAGTGGGTTCGATGTTATTTTGGGCATGGATTGACTATATACGCATTATGCCAATTTAGATTGCAGAAAAAAACAGACAATTGTTGACTCATGAAATGCAGTTGTTGGAATTCCAAGCTTGAAAAGTTAGTCAAACTGATAAGATATGGTGTCTGTACTAAAGGCTAAACAGTTGTTAGAAAAGGGGAGTGCTGCATTCTTGGTCAATGTGTTGACTAGTGAAACTGAGCCGGTGAAGTTAGAAGATCTTGCCATTGTGAGTGAGTACCCCCGATGTGTTTCCTGAAGAGCTATCGAGTTTGCCTCCAACACGGGATGTTGAATTCAAAATAGAATTGTTACTAGGGATAGCTCATATTTCTAACGCACCATACCGTATGACACTAGTAGAGTTACAAGATTTGAAGAAGCAACAACAGAAGCTCTTAGATAAGGGTTTCATTCGATCCAGCGTGTCACATTGCGGAGTAACCGTGTTGTTTGCTAAGAAGAAGGACAAAACGATGCGCTTGTGTATAGATTATCGCATGTTGAATCAAGTCACCATCAAGAATAAGTATCCACTTCCTAGAATTCAATACTTATTTAATCAATTGAAGAATGTAAATGTCACACCCCGACCTTTTGACACTCAAACAAATTTTTTTTTTTTAAACATCAAGCATCGAGGTGCGACTACACAACAATTTTAAAATAGATGAGCCAAGCAATGCAAAACAATGGGCAAACTTTCCATTAAATAAGAATTTCAGTTCATCTGTACATACGACAAAAATGCCCAAACTCACAACATTGATGCCTAATAAAAATAAGACATCAATAAAACCAAAACAAGTCGCGCCAGCGCTACAATTGACCCAAAACCTCCCCAGTAGGATATGAGTGAAGCCATCTGCTCAACCTGCTGCCCCGAGTCTGCCAAAACCTGAAAAAGGAAACAATTGAAGGCTTAGCCTTCGCAGTATGACAACAAGTCAGGAAAAGTCTAAACCCTCTTAGGTAGGGCTCAATTATACGAGCAAACATTAGAACAGTCTATCATCATGTCGTGTCAGGGCACGACATGCAAAGGCCACTCAATGCCCACAGTCACACAATTTCAGATCACATGCAAGGCATGCTTAAACATGTCATTTCATTCACAATCGCATTCTTCTCATTTACTTTAACTATGAAAAAATTTACTATCATGTTGTGGTAGGACACACATTCACATAACTTATCAAGGAGCCCTCACCTATACCACAACATGCAAAGGCCACACACAAAGGCCGCAATACCACATTCAATAACTATATGCAATTCAAAAATAACGCATTGTTCTCATTCACACTTCATTCATACTCACATCATTCACATACATTTCATTTCTATGCTTTCATTTTCATTAACTTCAGTGAATTGACAGTTCCTATGGGTGCAAACACAGGCACGTGCACACCGCGGGCGGCCTACAGCCGAAAGACAACCCCCGTGGTGGCCCAGAACAGTATGGATCCATTCATCCGCTGCAGCAGTAGGGCATTCATCCATTGATGTGTGAATTCCAAAGAGAGATACTCAGCCTTCCTTACACTCAGGTTGGGAAGGTGGGAGCCTATGCTCCAAGCACATCGCACAACAGTACCCTGGGGTCTTGCACCGCCTGCGCTCCGAACAGGCGAGACCAGTGGCGAAGGCGGGACAACTCCCAAACATATAGCCACATCCCACTGGCCTCTCATCTCTTATTCTTTCATTCTTACAATTATACTTGCACAAACACAAATAACTGGCTAGCTCATGAGGTTGGTTCACTTCACGAGTGGACTCACACCTCCAATTGCCTCCACACGAGGGCTATACATAACAACAACAGTTTTGGCTAGCTGTCTCAACAATATGGGTACAACTAACCTCTGTTCAATCATTTGCATCATTGCCCGCGGAAATGTGTATTCAACAAACACAACATTCACATTCATTATCACAATAATCACATCTTTGAAAAACTTAGTCAAACCACAGAGAGTAGTCTCGATCTGTGATGGGCTCGTAGCTGTCCTATGCAGTTATCATTTTAGGATGCTTTCTAATGCACAATTGGGGTTGAGGATACACTCGACTCGATACCCCACCTCATCTGTCTTAAACAGTTATCAATTTTAGCATGCACATGCAAATGCGTGATATTTCAAAACAGACTTATAATAGCTTTTCAAAACACATCATATCAGATATCAAAACATTTGCATGCATACACACATTCATTCACCAAACAATCAATCAATCAATCACATCATAATCCTAGGATCCCACGATCCTAGGAACACACATTCACACATTGCCCCAGGCAAGGATTTGCATGGAATGCTGTCATACCTGTCGCGCGCCCTCAAAACTCTTTAAAATGCCTCGAGCTTTGAATCTGGTCGCTCAAGGTCGACGGGACGTGCTCGGTGTACCTACAGACATAACCACAATGTAAGATTTCTACTAGTTACCTTACGATCCAAACAAACATAAAACAAAATCATTGAGGCACATGCCATTGCCTCAAGAAGGTGTCGACGGGTAGTGTCGACCAACAAGCCCTCCAATAGGCCTCCTCCTAACCTCTTGACATTGCCACCAAACGTCCAAATTCATTGTTTCGATCAATCCACCACGACCCAATTCTCATTTGTTTTCTTTAGTCGAGGCGTCAACCCCAAACATATCCAACATACGTATGCTTTCCCCTCGGACTCCAAAATACATCCATTCACAAAAGCATGTGTCGCGTGCTCACTAAGACGGTTTTAAATCTTCCCCACAAACTCGCAATCTCTACCATGCTTTCCTAGTGTTTCGAAAATCAACACCCCAAGCTTAACCATCGCTTCTCCAACATAATCCTAAACTTTCCCCAAAAAGCAAAGTCGCTAACATGCATCCCAAATCATCAATTCTACCTTCTAGCATGATCAAACAATAATTATACATGCTCCAAAGGAAAATATACAATAAAATGGGTTCAATTACGCCTTGCTCACCCCAAATCACGAGTCTAGACTGCTGCAATGGTCTAGGCAGCCACCTCAAGGGTTTGAAAGGCCCCCAAACGGCTAGAATCCCTCAATGCCGCCACCGCCAACGCCTTCACCCCACTGCTATGTGGGGAAACAAATGCGTCCCCAAGCTGCACATTGACCAAAAAGCCCTAAACGAGTCAAAAATCGACCAAAGGTAGTTCAGACGGAGTGGAGAGATGGGTAGAGAGGGTAGGGCAGACAGAGAGGGGAGAGACGGTCGGAGATAGAGGGTTCAGACGGTGAGGGAAGTGTTTGCGCAGCACGGAGGAGGAGAAGAAGGAAGAGGAAGGAGGAAAAGGCGAGGGAGAAGGAGGCGAGAGAAGGAGGGGAATGAGAGCTCGAGCAAGGACGAAAGGGATAACGTGCGTGGAAGGAGAGAGCGCTGCAGAGAAGGAAGAATGCGTAGGAGAGAAGGGGAGAGGCAGACAGAGAGGGTGAGGGAGGGAGCTTACCTGCGTGCTGCCGCCACTGCTCAACCCACCGCCTCGTTCTTCACCATGCTGCGGTCGTAGCAGACAAAGAGACAAAGAAGGGGAAGAAGAAGACGCTGAAGAAGTCGAGGGAGGAGAACTCCCTCGCGCGACGGGCTCCTTAGCACGAGTGGAGCTCGGGTCTGGATCTGGACCCGATCCGACCCAACCTGAAAAATAAAACGAGCATCACAGTAAAGGTATACTCCAAAATTGATCTAAGGACAGTTTATCATCAACTTTTGATACGAGAGGAAGATGTTCTAAGACTGCCTTTCGAACTAGATATGAACACTATGAATTCAATGTCATGTCTTTTGGGTTGACCAATGCTCCTGCAACATTTATGGATCTCATGAATCAGGTTTTTTTAAGAGCACTTGGATCAATTTATTATTGTTTTGTGGATAATATTTTAGTGCACTCAGATAGTGAGGCAAAGCACCGAGATTATTTAAGGAGTGTGTTGAGTAATTTGCGCAAGCATAAGTTATATACCAAGTACTCAAAATGCGAATTTTGGCTAGAGAAGTATACTTTCTTGGTCATGTGTTGAAAGATGAAGTTTTCGTAGATCCAGCTAAGGTGTCGGCAGTAAAGAACTAGAGGATGCCACACAACATAATTGAAGTTAGAAGCTATTTGCGATTGGCAGGATACTATCGCAGGTTTATACAAGACTTTTGAAAAGTAGCTATGCCCATGACTAAGCTATTGAGGAAATGAGTGAAGTTTGTTTGGAATGAAGAGTGCGAAAAGAGTTTTCAAACTTTGAAGGACAAGCTTACCACTGCACCTATCTTGACGCTTCCATCTGGTAATTTTAGATTTGTGGTATACACCGATGCATTGGGAATTGATTATGGTTATGTATTGATGCAACATGGTCGTGTAGTGGCTTATGCATCTAGATAGTTGAAGACACATGAGAAACATTATCTCACTCATAATTTGGAAAGCAGTAGTATTCACACTAAAGATATGGAGACATTATCTCTATAGTGCAGTGTTTGAAGTGTTTATGGACCACAAGTCATTGAAGTACATATTCTCCCAAAAGGATCTAAATCTGAGGCAAGGAAGATGGATTCATTATTTAAAGGATTATGATTTCAAAATATCATATCATCCGTGAAAAGCGAATGTGGTGACTGATGCTTTGAGCAGACATGCTAAGGCAATGTTATGCAGTATGATGAATTAGTATTGGACATTATTGCAAGAGGTGATAGCATGATATCCTTTGTTGAAGGAACATATATTGAAGCAAAAGGAGGATCTTGATTTTGCTAAGAACATGGAAGAAAGTAAGAAGACAGATTCTCCTTGGTATCAAGATGAAGATGGTTCACTATGGTTTCAACAAATATTGTAGGTTCCTAGTGATGAAGGAGTGAAGCATCAGTTGCTTGATGAAGCTCACAAATTGTTCGCACCCCACTCCTTTTTCAAGGAGGTCGAAATGCGAGTCAGCAAAATTCTTTTAAAATTAGGGTTTTGAGAAAATTTTCAAGAGAAAGGGATCCGCTCGTCGGTACGAGGTCCAACCGTTCCTGCCGCCTTTAACAGGGGTAATTAGACCAAGGACTAAGGATCATTTGGATCATATATGAGTTATTGATGTAACTCCTATATGCTTATGCATTGAGGTTTTGGATTCAAGAACCGAAATTCATTTTTTTGAATAAATGAATTTGAATATTGGGGGTTTTCAAGTTGGTTTAAAAACCTTTGTTTTGGTGTTATTTGAAACACATAATTCTTGAGGATTTTTGAAGATTTGGAATTGAGTTCTTTGTTGTGAACTCTAGATGATGATGATCATCTTATGATAAAAATTGATTTTGAACTCTTCTTTTGTCAAATCATGTGATTTGTAGAATTCATTCTTTTGAAAGAACATAGGTTCCAAATTGTTAGAAAACATGTTGTTTTTCAAATGCACTTTGGCCAAAAGATTATGAATGCATTGCTTGTGTTTTCTTTTGAAGTTAAGTGACGTTTACAAATTCTCATTGCAATATGACTTGGTCACTTTTTGCAACTTAAATTTGAATCACTTAATTTCTTGAGAATGTGCATGTGGTGCCATTGATTTTGAGTGAAAGTGAATGCATGAAACGAGAATGGAAACTATATGGAACATTCATTCTTCTCTCTCTCATAATCCCTCAAGATTCATTCATATGAAACATACATTCTTCACTCCCTCATAATCTCTCAAAGTCCGTATTGCACGTCATACAATCTATGCATGAAGATTGATTAAAATGTAGGACTTTCTCTATATGTGCTCATTATATGATTAAGCACATGAATTAGAGATGTAGTCCATAAGCTTGAGGCTTGACATAAAATTATCAAAATGGTGAAAATATATAAATGATGTCAAGTTAAATCTATAAAATGGATGGGAGACGTGGAGGACATCCACTTTTGTCTCAAAATAGCTAAAAATCAGACATTGTGTTGATTTAAATAGCTGAAAATTGTCGACATTGATTCCAATAAATATGTTGTTTATTAGATGGAAATGACAAGTCTTTCAAATAGATTCAAATTCCAGATTTGATAGTAATGAGATCGTCAACTCTTTTGGATGATTCTAGGATAGTTGGTATTTCAAATATGTAAACTTTGACATTCTTAAACCAATTCCTATGAAACATGATCTGATTTCAACAACATACATACATCTTACGTATGGATTTGCTGAAATTAAGTAAAAATGAAATGAAAATAATTCATAGTCTTGCACTAGGAAAATCAATAAAAATGGCTCATTTCCTTAAAAACCGATTTGAAAACATGTTCCAACCTGATTTTAAGGGAGGAATGTAATTTTTGACAAGAAATCGGATACATATATGTACATATATAACAATGTATACATATACGTACCTTACTTTTCAAAATGAAATTTTATCAAGGGACCGCATGACTCATGAATCATGATGATTCATGGCTGAGTTCTTTTATGTAGGAATATTGAAAACTTGTTTCAAATCTTCCCTACTACCCTTGATTAATTAAATTGAAAGACATGAATCAAAATGACTGTGAATAAGAAAGAAAATAAAACAATACTCAAGCTTATTCGTTATCATTTCGCCTTGCAATGGTGGATCACATTCATAAAAACATATCCATCCCTTATAGGCATTTTCATCATACGTGATGTAGCAAAATCACTCTCTCACCGTGGGATTCTCTCATAGTAGGGAGTTCAAAATGGTATTAAGTTGATTCCTTTGAAAGGGACGTGGCCTTGAGGCCCATTTCAAAATTTGATACTTGGGTTCACATCGAAGCGTAGGTTTCCCTTACCTGGACATCATTCCCAGCCGTAAGCAAATGAAAATAAACCCTCCCACGAATTGCTGGAATTAAAATAAATCAACAATAAGCTAAAGCAGAAGAGAAGTGAGTTAAGATCACCTACCTTGCGGTCGGTCTTGATGTTTGTCCTTCGTCTTCACTTGTTTTCTTACTCAAGCAATCCTAAGCAAGAATCCAACCGTGGATTCAAGCTTAGCAAAGCTAGAATAAGAAATAGCTTGCTTGCTGGAATTTGGAGTGGTAAAGAGGGCGGCTTCTCACCACGAAAATTCTAAGCAAGGGTTCACTTAAGCACCCTAACTTAGCAAAATCAATGGGGGAGAATAGAAGAAAGTGAAGAAGAGAATGGGAGAAAAAGGTGAAGGGGGCTTGGACGAACCTCTTCTCTCTTCCTTGGCTTCTCCCTCCTAGGTCCTTGGCTGCAGCAATTTGATAGAATGCTCCAAAATTTCGTCCCCCCCCCTTGGTGGCCAAGGGGAGGTTTATATAGAGGAGGAGGTGGGTTCAACCACCTTCTTAACTCACCTTGGGAACTTGCTTAAGACCTTGGGGACTTGTAAAATGAGTTAAATAGACTTTAAAGGCTCTAATTGACCATTTCTCAGCCCATTTCCCCGAGCTAGGTGGGCTGGGTTAGGTTTGGTCAACATGGGTTCAGACCTAGGTGACCATTTTGACCAAAATTTTGGACAAAAATGCCCTTGCACAGGGTTTTGCCCTTATTTTGTACTATTTATTTATTTTTTGTTTGAAATCGAGCTTATAAGGTTAAAACCTAGTTACTAAGCTCCAAATGCCATTGAATTATGATAATTAAATTTAAATTTTAATAAAATTTAAAAATTTTATCAAATTTGGTTCGAAAAGGGTATTTTCATCCAAAACTTGATTGAAAATGGATTTCAACTGAATCAAACTTTCACTTGAGAAATTCAATTTAAATTTAGTATTTGATTCATGCATTTGACAAATTCAAATGTTTATTTGCCTTTCATAAACCATTTTAGGCTTTTTAATCTTAAGTTGACCGCAGAAGGGCAAAATTGTCCAAATTGATCAATTTCGACCAATTGACCAAAGTCAAAGCTCATTTGCAAGTAGTTTGACTTTATTTGAGGTAATTTGATAAATTTGGGTCAAGAAAGCTCTTAATTGAGCTAAATTGTACTTTGACTGAGTTTAGTCAAAGTGGGTTTGGTTCGGTCAAAGTCTATTTTCGTCCATTAATTGGATCATGAGACAGACTTACGTTTTGACTGTGTTGAGCCCATGGTGACCGAACCTAGCTGGAATTGGCACCACATTTGAGTGCACCCGGGTCAAACCTACTTGGATTAAGTAGGTTAGGTGAGTTTGACCAGTCTAGTAATTGCTTCCTTGAAAATGATTTTTTTCTTTAAGGAGGACCTGGTTAAAGAAGAGAGAGCGACATAAATGTCTCTCTTTTCCTAGGTTTCTCCTTTATTTCTTCTTGAAAATGACTTTTCTTCAATTAATTTGAGAGAAAATATTTATTTATTATTTTTTTTGACATGGAGGGGGCATGGCCCCTGGGGGGGCTCTTGACCACACGGGCTAGGTGGGGCCCACACGTGGGTCCCACGTAGCATTTTAGACTGAATTAGATCCAATTCTTGGATCTAAGTCAAAATTTGCATTTTGCAATTGGATTTGGATTTCAAATGACATTTGCAATTGAATTTGGACTCGTAATCCCGCATTGGGATTCGTGTATCGGGTTAAATTCACGATTTGAATGTAATTGTTCTTTAGATTCGAAATTGGCTTTGAAATTGCAAATTTTCACAATTCTTTTGTGAAATTTTCACATTGCTTCAATTTTGATGTGGAAAAATTTGGGGTGTTAACACAAATCTAAATTTTGATACACCCTAGTAGTACAAAGATGTTTCAGGATATAAAATGAAATTACTGGTGGCTTAGAATGGAGCACAAAATTGCAGAATATGGCAAAATGCTTAGTTTACCAATGGATCAAAGCAAAACATCAATGGTCAGGAGGTTTGTTGCAGAGAATAGATATTCTAATGTGAAAATGAGAGGACATTACGATGGATTTTGTGGTTAGTTTGCCTCACACTAGAAGATAACATGATGCCATATGGGTGATTGTTAATCAGCTCATGAAGTCTACTTCTTTTCTACCAATCAGAATCAACCAGTCATTGGAAAGTCTTGCAAAGTTATATATTGGCGAGATAGTAAGATTGCATGAAGCACCAAAGTTTATTATTGTAGATCGAGATCCATATTTTACTTTTAGGTTTTGGAGACAATTGCAACAGACATTGGGTACCAAGCTTAAGTTGAGCATAGCGTTCCACCCCCAAACTGATGGACAATCTGAGAGGACCATCTAAACCTTAGAGGACATGTTACGTGATTGTGTTTTAGACTGGAAAGGAGAATTGGATAAACATGTTAAACTGAAAAAATTTGCATATAATAACATTACCACACTCTAATATTGGGATGACACCTTTTGAGGCCTTGTATGGAAGGCCATGCAGATTGCCAACTTGTTGGATCGAATTAGGTGATGATAAGATCAAAAACCCTTTGGTATTGCAGCTTTACACCGACCAAGTACAATTTACAAGGAAAATTTTATTGACGGCTCAGAGTGGACAAAAGAGTTATGATGACATTTGACACAGAGAGTTGGTTTTTGAGGTTGACGATCACGTGTTTTTGAAAATTTCACCTACTAAAGGCATTTTTTGGTTCGGTGTTAATGGAAAGTTGACCAAGGTTTATTGGGCCTTTTGAGATATTAGAGAGGGCCGGAGATGCGGCGTACAGATTGGCTCTACCACCTAATTTGAGTCATATGTTTGACGTTTTCCATGTTTCCATGCTTCGAAAATATGTGTCGGATCCTACACATGTGATTGACTTTCAAGCTATTCAGGTGCAGATGATTTGACCATGAAAGAAAAGCCTATTAGTATTGTAGATCAAAGAGAGCAAGTACTTTGCACTAAGAGAATTCCCCTAGTGAAAGTAGAATGGCAACACTATGGGTTGAAGGAAAACACATGAAAACTCGAGGATGATATGCAAAAGAAGTATTCACACATGTTCTTGCATTGAAGTATGATCTAATTTCGAGGACGAAGCTTTATTTAAAGAATGTAGGATGTAACATTCAACATTTTTGGGCAGGTCGGGTTGGATCAGGGTCCAAACCCGAACCCGAACTCCATCACTTGAAGAGGATCCCGACGCCGACTCTTCCCTGGATCATTCTTCAGGTACCCCAACACTCTTTCTGCACTCTTCCAGTGACAATCAGTAGGAGCATGCATAAACTGACTCAACACATTCACAGCATAAGTGATATCAGGGCGGGTTAGAGTAAGATAGATGAGTTTACCAACCAACCTCTGATACCATCCTTTTCCTTCCTCATCCAGGATGTTGCCAGTTTTGATGCTAATCTTAGTACCAAACTCCATTGGAGTTAGAAAGGGTCTACATCCAAGTTTACATGTCTCCTTTAACAAATCCAGAGTATACTTCTTTTGGCTCATAACAAGCCCCGTTTCTGATCGAGCAATTTCTATCCCCAGAAAGTACCTTAGTTTACCCAGATCTTTAAGGTCGAATTCAGCAGCTAACATCTCCTTCATCTTCCTTTTTCCTTCTTCATCGTCACCTGTGACAATCATATCATCAACATATACAAGAAGAAGACTCACCAGGCCATTTCTCTGCTTGATGAACAAAGTGTGATCACCATTTCCCTGTTTGTATCTATTAATCTTCATAACTATCCTCAGTCTTTCAAACCACGCTCTAGGAGACTGCTTTAATCCATACAAGGCTTTCTTGAGATGACAACATTTTCCGCCTTGAGTATATCCAGGAGGCATGCTCATATAGACCTCTTCCTCTAGATGGCCATTCAAGAATGCATTTTTGACATCAAGTTGGTCCATTCTCCACTTCTTTTGCACAGCAAGTGCTAGAATAACTCTCACAGTTTTCAGTTTAGCAACAGGGACAAAAGTTTCAAGATAATCAATACCATATTTTTTACTGAACCCCTTTGCAACAAAACGAGCCTTATACCGTTCCACAATACCATCAGGTTTGTACTTCACATTGAACACCCACTTGGAACCAACTAAATGAGCGCCCTTGGGAATATCAACTACTTCCCAAGTGTTGTTCCTTGCCAAGGCATCCATCTCCTCTGTCATAGTTTGAAGCCATTTGGGATCCTCTCTAGCATCTTCCACACACTTGGGAATCACAGACTTAGACAATGATGTAATAAAGCATTTGTAATCCTTATTAAGTTTTGCATAAGAAACAAATCTCTGAATAGGATGAGAAGTACATGACCTGGTGCCCTTGCGCAGGGCTATGGGAAGCTCTTGCGCAGGGCTATGGGAAGCTCATCATTCACTGGACTTGGGTCATCCGGGGAACTCATAGGATTGGGATTGGTAACATCAACATCCTCAACCACATCTTTCTTCTTTCTGGTGTACACCTGGCCAAACAAGTGATCACGGGCAGTGGGCTGATCATCCACAGAGCCCCCTTCATCTCTCTGACTATGTCTGCCACAGTGTGACTGGCCTTGTAATCTAAGAAATCCATAAACTGAATCAGCTGATTTGAGGAATACTCTTCCCCACTGTTCCCTAGACAGTCCCCCTAAAGAGGATTCACAAGAAAGTATGCCTCATGTTCATGAAAAGTAACATCCCGGGAGACATAAACTTTGGAGGTGGTAGGATCAACACATTTGTATCCCTTCTGAGTAGAGGAATACCCCAAGAAGACACCCTTGATAGACCGAGGATCAAGTTTTTTTAGAGAGGGACTATGGTCATGTACAAAACAGATACACCCAAACACCCGAGGAGTAAGTGGCCAGGGATTCTGAGTAGGCCAAAGCATAGAATATGGGGAATGACCATTCAACACACGAGTAGGCATACGGTTAATGAGATGTGCACTAGTGAGAAGTGCATCACCCCAGTTGCGCTTAGGAACATGCCGATGCAATATAATAGCCCGGGTGATATTTAATAAATGGCGATTCTTTCGTTCAGCCATGCCATTTTGGGGTGGAGTGTAACTACAGGATGTTTCATGAACAATACCCTTGCTCCTCAAGAAATCATCAAGGGATTGAGAGACATACTCTCTAGCATTATCAGTGCGGAACGCCTGAATAGAAGTCTGAAACTGAGTCTCAACAAAGGCAACAAAATTTTTTACAATAACGGGAACTTCATTACGCTCTTTCGACAAGTACACGAACGTACAACGGGAGTAGTCGTCAATAAGAGTCATAAAGTAATGAAAACCACGACAAGTGGGTACTCCTGAAGGACCCCAAACATCAGAGTGAACCAAAGCAAAAAGACGGGTGGTTTTATTGAAGGAAATAGGGTACGAAGCCCTAACATGTTTAGCCAACTGACACACTTCACAGGTGAAGGAGTCCATAGAAACAGAATGAAAAAGACTAGGAAACAACTTCTTAATATACGGAAACGGAAGATGACCAAGCCGTTCGTGCCATCGCATTATGGTGGAGCTGTCTTCCATGCCTGACAACTGCCCACTAGTGGCTGAAATAAGAGCAGAAGCGACCTGCACAGGCAGTCTGTAAAGTCCATCAATAGCCGAATCAATCCCAATCTTCTGCCCCGTCACCAAGTCCTGCAGGAAACAACGATCAGCAGAAAAAATTATATTGCAATTAAGCTCTTTGGTAATACTGCTGACGGATAACAAATTTACAGGAATATTAGGAACATGAAGAGCATCATGAAGATGGTATTTATTTAACAATGACAAACTCTCTTTTCCAGCCACAGAGATAGAAGAACCATCAGCCATCGACACGCGTTGCTGTCCGGAAGACAATTTGTATTCTTGAAACATCTTAGGATCCCCTGTCATATGATGTGTAGCTCTACTGTCAACAATCCAACCACCAAGAGAGGAATTACCTTGATCGCTAGTGGCAACAAGGGCTTGGGCTAACTGAGCTCCCTCAGACGTGGAGGCTTCCTCCTGAGTAGTAGACAGGCGGCGGCTGATGTACGCTTGCAGTTCCTTGATTTGATCAGCGGACAGCTTAGATTTCTCAACACTTGAAGAGCCACTCCGACTGGGATCTGGCACAGAAGGACTCCGCCGACTAGAATGAGGGCGACCCTGGACAAGTCTCTTCTCATGATGAATATCCCAATAGAAATCAACTGAATGTCCCGATTTGTTACAATGGCTACAACGTCGAGTAGGACGCTGTCCAGTCCCTGAAGCACGACTAACAAAGGCTGAAGGAGAACTCCCATGACTGGAGTCAATATGCATCACTTGGCGTCGGTGTTCCTCAGATTCCACCCGAGCATATACCTCCTCTATCCCAGGAATCTCATCACAGTTGAGAATTTGACTCCAAATGGATTCAAATTCATCATGCAGGCCTCCAAGGAAAATAAACGTACGATCCATCCATTCTTTTTCCCAGTACAAGGCATGATCAGACCCACAGTTCCAGTCATCATTCACATGATAGTCAAGTTACTCCCATTTAGTCTTCAGGGCAGCATAGAAGGAGGCTACGGACAAATCACCCTGTTTAAGAGAGTAGATACTGCGTTTAATCTAATACGTACGCAGAACCCTCTTCTTACGGCCATACATCCTCGCAAGCACCGTCCACATATCATAAGAGGTCGACTTTCGTAGAATAAGAGGTTGAATATCAGCAGAAACGAAACTAATGATCTACACCTTAACCTGACTGTCCTCCAACACCCAAGTTGCCCATCGAGGGTCTGCTTTGCTAGGCGCCGGTTTCTCCCCTGTGATATAGGGAAGGCGACCGCGACTAGTTATCCCTATTTCGAGTGCGGTAGACCAAGAGAGATAGTTGCTTTATTCAATTTCGAGTGCGGTAGACCAAGAGAGATAGTTGCTTTATTCAAACGAATAGACGTGACCTGAACCGGCAAATTCTCGCTCTTGGTAGTCTGGCTCGTGTCGAAGGCAACATCAATCTTTGGGATCATCTCTTCGGCCATTACGTGCACCAACAAGTAGCACTACCCAACACCAGGAAACACAACCAGGAGGCGCGCAGGCGACGACGCTGAAAAAACAATGGCGGCGGCACTGGAAAGGGCGACGGCAGCGGCGCTGAAGGGGGCGACGGCGACGGCGCTGTAGAGGATGCTGCCGGCGGCGGAAACGGATGACGACGGCGGAAACGGCAGCAGCGGCGGTAGAGACCAAAAACTGGCGGGCGACCGAAAAACGGCGGATACGCTACTGGCACACCAACAATCTCACACGCGCTGGCTCTGATACCATGTAGAAACACGCAATGGACAAGAAAAACAGAGAGGAAACACACGATATACATGGAAAACCTCAAGAAGAGGTGAAAAACCACGGAGAGGCTCTAACCTAGGGGCAAAACCGCAACCCTAGGAGAGAGAATATTATTATTCCCTTAATCAACAAAACAGCAATAAGTGGGAATATAAGAGGGAGACCTGCCTAGGGAACCGAGCCACTCTCGGTTCCCATGCCCATGGGACCGGGTCCATATCCAGACCCGGTTCCCAATACACAATATTCTAACATCACTCATTGGGAAAGAAACCTAATGCGTTATGGGCCGATACTACATGTCGGCACCCTCTTGAGGTGATGATCTACGCCTCAATGACCTTATTTCTAACTTGTATAGATTGTAAAGCAAAACGAGTAGAAAACTTATCGCTTGATTAGTTTTGCAGGTACACCGGGCTTGTTGGGTAGACCTTGAGTGGAAAAATTTAAACCTCGAGGTAATTTGGGCAACATGCTACAAGTATGGCGGCATTCTAGGCAAATCCCTGCTTGGGAGGATCGTTGGAACATATGCTTGTGTTGTCTTGCATGAATGTATTCATGTGATTGAATGATTTGAGATTAGTTGAATGTCTTTAAACTACTACGCAATAGCATATGCATGCTAGAAATTATAACCGCTTATGACAAATTAGACATGGCATTGAGTCGAGTATCTCCTCGATCCCGATTGTACATTAGAAAACATTATAGAATGTTATTTGCATGTGACAACTACGAGCCAATCACGAATTGTGACTACTCTCCAAGGTTTGGCTAAGTTTTGCAAGATGTGATTGATATGTTTGATTGTTGTGAATGTTGCAATGGTTTTTGTGTGCATTGCCGCAAGCATGATGCAATTGGGTGAATTTGAAGGATAGATGTACCTATAAAGTTATGATGGCTAACTAAGAGTATTGATGTGTGTGTTGCCCTCGTTGGGAGGTGTCTTGAGGTATGGGTGCACTTGTGAAGTGAACCAACCTTGTGTGCTAACTGGTCATTTTGTGAATGTGTTTTCATAATGATGAGTTAATAAAGAATAATGGACAATAGTTCAGTGGGTTATGAAAGTGTGTTTGGGAGATGTCCCACCCTCACCACTAGTCTCGCCTACTCGGAGTGCATGCAGTGCAAGAACCTAGATATCTTTGTGTGATGTGCATGGAGTGTTAGGCCTCCTCATTCGCAACCTAGGTGTCCTAAGGAAGGCTGAGCAACTCCCCTTGGCATTCACACATCCATGGATGATTGCTCTACCGCTGCAGCGTGAATGGATCTGTATCATTTCAAGCTACCACAGGAGTTGTCTCGTGATTGTAGGTCGCCTGTGGTGTGCACACACATGCGCTTTGCACTCACATGAGTTGTCAATTTACTAAAGCAAATGTAAATGAAATTATTGTAAATAAAACGAATGTGAACGAAATGTATGAAAATGAAGCGAATATACATGAAGCGAATGTGATTATTAAATGTGTTAATTGTGGTCGTTGAGTGGTCCCTACATGTCGTGGTATATAGGAAGGGCTGCTATGACCAGTTATGTGACTTCATGCTACTATCATGATATGATAGTGTTTTGCTTTCGTATTTGTTATATCCCAGATTTGAGCCCTTACCTTAGTGGGTTATGGATATATATGGTTTGTTGCCATACTGCAAAGGCTAAGTCTTTTGTTGTTTACTTTTTCAACTTTTCGTAGACTCATGATAGCAGGTTGATCAGATGACTCAACTCACATCCAATTAAAGAGATTTTGGGTCTATTGTAGTGTAGGCGCATCATATTCCAGTCTCCATGATTTTTTGTTTTTGTTAGACATTAATGTTGTGGTTTTGGGGCATTTTTGTCATATGTGTTATTGAGAAATATGAAGTGATTCTGTATGAATTGAATTTACTATATAATGAAATGTTTGCTCCTTTGTCTTTTGATGTGCATAGCTCTTTTTGAATAGTTGTATTGTCGCACCTCAATATTTTATTTTTTAACAAAAAAATTTATTTGGGGGTCAAAGTGTTGGGATGCCACATTAACACTCATGTGGAGTCTAGAAATTGAAGGTGATTACAAATTAAATTATTAAACTTCCTAACACTCTTATGGACTTTACAAATTGGAACCATATACATAATAAACCTCTTAATATTTCTTGGAGGTCTAGAAGATAAGAGGTAAAATTGTCACTACCCACAGGATTATCAAATAAATGAACATTTAAGAATAGAAATTTCAGTGTTGTGAGTACAATACCCTTGTTAAAATTGAAAGAATGACCATCAGTTGAGAAATTAGTAAGGGTTAAGCTAAAAGTGGCATGACTGTTGAACTTTGTTTATCTGTTATTTCATTGCATTATTTACGTATATATAGAATACTGCATTTTTTGTAGTTTAGTTTATGTTCTAATGCAGACTACTCACTGGGTCTGTAGAACTCACGTTTCATCTGTTTCCCCTTTTCAATGGAAGAAGATAGGACCCCAAGCTGGCAACAGAGCACACGTGTGGATCAGCTATCACAGTTCCATAGTATATAGTACATATATACTATTTTGCTCATTTTATTCTATTCCTACATTGGATATAGAGGAACGTGTAGTTCTCTTTCACGGAGGACTACTCATTTTGTCTGTAAAGGTAAGATACCATTAAATTTCAGAGTTGCTTGTTATAGAAAAACAGAGTAGGAGCAGAGCAAACACAAAATATAACGTGGTTCAGCTTAAGAAAGCCTACGTCCACGATGAGAAAACACGCCAAGAGAGTTCCTTTTCTTATTAATTAGTACAGATGGCGTGAAGGGTATATATAGCGTACTAAGGATCTACGCTATAAGGCAGTTTGCTACTGCCTTTGTTACAAAAGATTTCTTCCTTGTCCTGCCAAGATCTGGTTTCCTTGTTTTCAGAATTTTTCCTTATCGCTGTGATGGTTGCAACAACATCGTTGCCATCTTTATTGCTAACCAAAAGATTAGGACGTTGGCTGTTATGTAACTGATCTTCTCTATCTGTGATGATCTCCTTTCCATAATTGCTAACACTCCCCTTCAAACTAGGCCGCGGAACAAGGCCGAGTTTGTTCCGTAAGTTGTTGAAGACTTGCTTGGCTAGACTTTTGGTAAAGACGTCCGCAATCTGATTTTTGGAACAGATAAATTTTGTTGCAAGCTGTTTTTGAGCAACACGTTCTCGAACATAGTGAAAATCAATTTGAATGTGCTTGCTCCTTCCATGAGCTACAGGGTTTGCTGCCATAAAGAGGGAACTTTTATTATCACAATATAGCAAGGGAACCTTATCTATTCGAATCCCTATGTCTTTCATTAGGAACTGAACCCATGTGAGCTCTGCTGCCGTCGACGCCATGGCTCGGTACTCAGCCTCAGCACTAGATCGAGAAACAGTATTTTGTTTCTTGGCACTCCAAGTAATGCAATTAGCACCAAGGTATATACAGAAACCGGTGGTTGAGCGTCTGGTATGGGAGCAACCTGCCCAATCTGAATCTGAAAAGGCATATATATCCAAGGTACTTTGCTTCAAAATTTGAAGCCCAAAATGTAGAGTTCCTTTCACATAACGCAAAATACGTTTAACCATTTGAAAGTGAGAGTGTAACGGGGCATGCATAAATTGGCTGATGTAATTGACGGCAAACGAGATGTCCGGACGAGTAAGACAAAGATACTGAAGTGAACCAACAACTTGCCTGTAGAAGGTAACATCATCAAAAATTTTATCTTCTGCTTGTAGTTTATGTATTTTTGTACTCATAGGAGTGTTACAAGGCTTAGAGTCTTCCATCTTAGCCTTTTCCAAAATATCCTTTGCATACTTTGTTTGACAAAGTATGAGGCCCTGATTTGTCCAGGCAACTTCAACGCCTAAAAAATAAGTTAGGCGACCAAGATCCTTAACAGGAAACTCACTGCAGAAAGTATCAATGAATTTTTGCAAGGCTAAAGAGCAGCTTCCCGTTAGAATCATATCATCAACATATATTAAAAGTATGAGAGTAACAGGTCCTTGATGCAAGGTGAACATGGAGGGATCGGCAAAACTGATAGAAAACCCATAATCAAGGAGAAAAGTACTTAACCTTGCATACCATGCTCGTGACGCTTGCTTCAAACCATATAAAGCTCGCTGTAATTTGCAGACATGATCAGGTTTGGATTCATCTATGTATCCAGGGGGTTGCCGCATGTACACGTCTTCACGAATCATCCCATGCAAGAAAGCATTTTTAATATCCAGCTGTCTAAGAGCCCATCCTTTAACAAGAGCAACAGTGATAACCATTCGAACCGTGGTTTGTCGCACAACCGGAGAAAAAGTCTCATGAAAATCTATACCCTCTTTTTGAGAGAATCCCCGAGCAACAAGTCTGGCCTTCAGTTTGTCTAGGGTCCCGTCGGATTTTAACTTGGTTTTAAACACTCATTTGGATCCTACCAAGTTCATCGTGTGGTCATAAGGAACTAAAACCCAAGTTCTATTTTCAATGAGAGCCTTCATCTCATCGTCCATAGCCTTCTTCCATCCAGCGTGATGCAAAGCTTGATTGACATTAGTGGGTTCTTTGGGAATGTTCTCATATAAGATATGAAGATTAGCATACCTTGGATTAGGCTTATATGTCCCCACCATAGATCTGGTGGTCATGGTTCTCACAGGACTAGCGATAGAATCCATAGAAGTCTGAGTTGGAACATTTGCTTCAGGGCATGCAAGGTGGTCTGTCTCCAGTGGCACATTATTGACGTCCTCATGTTGATCCATATGAGTAGAGCTATCTGAACTTATATGATTGACTGCTGGTTGTTCTTGGGCAGTGTCAAGAGGCGTTCCAGCACAAGACTGTATGAGAATGTCTTGAGAGTGGTCAGCATTTTGTTCATGAATAGTAGGCTGATCATCAACTACGGTGGATGGAGAATGTTCCACTGATTTCTGACTGTGTGAATCATGCAACTCAGTCCATTCATCAAAAGAAATTAAATCCGGAGTTAGTCCATGTCCATCATATAATTTTGCAGGATTCTTATATGGAAAATACTGTTCATCAAAGCAAACATGACGAGAAACGAAAATCTTCCCGGTCCCCGGATACATGCAACGGTATCCTTTATGATGTATACTATAGCCAAGAAAGATACACGGAAGGGATCTGGGCTCAAGTTTATCCTTTGCATAATCCCTTAAGTATGGAAAGCAACGACAACCAAAAATGCGCAGGAAATCATACTTAGGTTGCCGACCAAAAAATTTCAGGTATGGCGAATCCATATTCAAGGAGGATGAAGGCAGACGATTTATGAGAAAAACTGCACTGCTAAATGCTTCGAACCAAAAACGTTTAGGAACTCCAGAATGAAAAAGCATAGTCAAGCCTAACTCAGTAATATTTCGATGTTTTCTTTCGGCCATGTCGTTTTGCTGTTTCGTATGAGCACAGGAAAATTGCTGTTTGATGCCAAGACTGCCCAAAAGTTGAGTAAATTTTGAACTAGTGTATTCTCCTCCCATGTCTGATTGAAAAATTTTTATTCTTGTATTGAACTGAGTTTCGACAAATGTACGAAAGTGATCAAAACAATCAAAAAATTCAGACTTGCATTTTAATGGATACAACCATGTAAATCGTGACCACTCGTCAATGAAAATAACATAATAGCGATACCCAAGATGCGATGCAATAGGTGCCGGTCCCCATAAGTCAGAATGAATTTTTCCAAAAACTTCCATAGCACTATTATCTCTTTCAAGAAATGGAAGTTTACATGCTTTTCCTAACTGACAACTATGACAGATGGTAGATTGAGGAACTGAAGAACTGACGTCAATTAAATTATTTTGATGAAGGTATTTGATGACGCCAAAATGCGGATGACCAAGCCTGGAGTGCCAAAAATCAGCAGAAACACGCCTAAATCTGGATGAAAAGAAAGCTTCATGGAAATGACTAGAATCTTTAACGGTGCCTTTAGAATCTCCAATGACGTAAACTCCATCTTTCTTACTGCCTTGCGCCACTGTCTTGCCCGTTCTCCTGTCCTTTAAGCAGCAAGATGAAGAGGAAAACTCAAAGGTATAAGGTAAATCTGTAGTTATTTGACTTACGGACAACAAATTTTTCTTCAATTGAGGAACGTATAACACTTTAGAGAGAGGAATATAAGAACCATGAACGACCAAATTTCCTTGACCAGTATGAGTTATGGGCAGAGATTTACCATTTCCAATAATCACACGATCAGAACCATGATAAATAGATTTGTTAGAAATCTTACCCGCATCACCAGTCATGTGGCTAGAGGCTCCCGAGTCAGCTAACCATTCAGCGTTGTTTCCATCATCAAGAGATAGAGCAGTCATGGCTTGTTGAGCATCTTCTGCTTGATAACCATGATTGAAACGTTCAAAACACTTAATAGCGGAATGATATTTTTTTCCGCATATTTGACAAACAACAGCACTTTTGTTTTTCTTATCATCAGATTTGGGGAAGTGGGAATCGTTGATTTGAAACTGATTGTAATTGCGTCCTCTATTATTATTGTAGTTGCGACCGCGACCGCGCCCGCGACCATGACTATGGTTAGGTTGACGTTGATTCACCATAGCCATAAGAGGAGGCGTGGGACTTTTGAGGCGAGTGTCAAAACTTTGAAGGAGTGGAACAACTTCTTCATAGGATGGAGCAGGAGGTCGAATCATGGCAGCGACAAAGGCTTCATATCCATCACCAAGTCCTTGGAGCAGCCAATAAACTCGCGCCCCATCATCAACAGGTTTCCCAATGGCAGCAAGGTCATCACAGACTGCTTTGGATTTGTTAATGTATTCATCAACAGAATCATCACCCTTTTTGAGAGACGTAAGCAAATGAGTTAGGTGAAACTCTCTCTCTCTCGACTTGCGAGAGTAGGCATCCATAAGAGAGCTCCAAATGTCCCTTGATGTCTCTTGACCAACAACTCGACCAAGAGCACTCTCAGTCAAGGTACTGATTATCCATCCCTTGACGAGGCGATCTGATTTCTTCCAGGCTGTGAATTGGGGATTAACAGTCCTTTTCTGGCCTAAAGGGTCAGCTGCATCAATGACGAATTCAGCAGGAGCAGCAACGTCTCCAGTGAGAAAGCCTTGAAGATCTTGGCTTTCAATAAGAGCGAGAATCTGTGTCTTCCATAAAAGAAAGTTCTCTGGTCGCAGCTTAAGAGAAACAAAGTTGGAGACGTTGATAGAATAAGGATAAGGATAAGAAATCTGTACCAGCGTGGAGGAAGATGGAATAGATGCCATCGTTGGCTCTGATACCATATAGAAAAACAGAGTAGGAGCAGAGCAAACACAAAATATAACGTGGTTCAGCTTAAGAAAGCCTACGTCCACGATGAGAAAACACGCCAAGAGAGTTCCTTTTCTTATTAATTAGTACAGATGGCGTGAAGGGTATATATAGCGTACTAAGGATCTACGCTATAAGGCAGTTTGCTACTGCCTTTGTTACAAAAGATTTCTTCCTTGTCCTGCCAAGATCTGGTTTCCTTGTTTTCAGAATTTTCCCTTATCGCTGTGATGGTTGCAACAACATCGTTGCCATCTTTATTGCTAACCAAAAGATTAGGACGTTGGCTGTTATGTAACTGATCTTCTCTATCTGTGATGATCTCCTTTCCATAATTGCTAACACTTGTTTCATGTCATTGTTAGAAATTTAAGTTCGGTTATGTTTTTAGCTAGACTGTGAAACGTACAGTGTTATTACATGTTTTTCCTCCCTTCTTGAGTCAGGGGTGAGAGTACATTTCTCTTTCCTCTCTACAATAAGTTGGCCAATGCAACTATCCGTTGAATACTTGGTTAATTTCGGAAAGCACATCTCTTACAGGACGGTATGACAAACTCAAATGTGGAAACCATCCAACAGACTGCTATGAAAGAAGGCAGAAGTGGTAAAGAAGTCATCCGATGATTCAACTATTCGGATTTGAATGTGGACCTATTAAAATTGTGTCCAAAATTGTATTTAGGTTAAAAAAAAAAAAAGAGATCCTGGGTTTTAAGACCAAAACTTTCGATCATACAGTCTAAGGCATATATTGCAAATTTAACATACAAACTGAACCTTTGGAAAAACAGATTACTCAGCTATGTAGTGAAACTTTGTCTGGTTAAGGCAGTTCTTCTGGCTGTTCTAACTTACTGGTTGCTTGTTCTTAAGTACCCAAAATCAGTATATGAAACTTTGGAAGATCATTTCACGAAATTCTTGTGGGGTGATTCTGACATGGATCACAAATCTCACCTAATAGCATGCAATACTTCATCCATGCCCATTGACGAGGGTGGCACTGGCATCCAGAGAATTTCAGAACTCAACAGTGCTTATATGGGTTGCAGAGGCATTTCTGGGATGTCGCTATGGGCCAATATATGCAGAAACAAATACACTGGACAGAAATCTCCATGGGACTGGAAACCGAGAAAGAACGCTTCACCTATTTGGAAAGATGTGTTTCTTACTTGGAGGAATATCTCGAACATTGTTGAATCGATGGTTACGTACGGTGAACTGTCAAAATTTTGGGTGGAACCCTGGTGTGGTAGGTCCCTTATCAGTGCTATTCCGGAGCATGATTTCGGACTAGTCAGTTCTATATCTTTGAATGTTTAGAGGCGGTTACGATTATTCTGGCTACCCCGAGACCCGTGTAGATGGCAAGGCAACTCCAGAGTTTGGCAGTGTTCTTAGATCGTTTTTTATTGCAAGGATATGATAATTTGATTTGGTCTACTTCTCGCAAACCTATTGAAAACAAATATGAATTCACGTAAGATTCAACCTAGAGGTTGTTGGTTCACCTAGATTGCGAGCTTTTGCAGGCTGCAAACGGAAGCTCGGGCTCAACGGTTTGGTATTGCCTTAGCCTCTATATGTGCCATATGCCACCATGCGGCAGAGGAGCCCAGTCGCTTGCTTTTTGGATACTATTTTGCCAAATCTATTTGGTGGCACATTTCCTCTTGGTTTGAGGTTCCAAGAATTCCAACCAGGGATGTCTATATATGCTGCATTGTGGTGGTGGTTTAACAGAAGATTTTCGAGTGAAGAAATTAAAAAGTGCTGGTGTCTATGCGTCAATGTCGTCATGTGGAAGCTATGGTATTTTAGAAATCAGGCGACGCACAACGGGACTTTGAAAACGATGAACGCTGCTAAAAGGCGTGATGCATCGCTAATTGAGGTTGGCCCTTCTGTAGTTATGAATGACCTGAGAGGGGCAGCGACGCTGTGGCAGGGTTCGGCAATGGTGGCCACTTGCTGGCAGCATACTGTTGATGATGTGATTTCTCGTGAATTGGTGTGAAAAGTCGGGTTTCTTTTCTTGACTACGGTAAAATTTAGCTTGTTACGGTGTCTACAAAATCTGAAAGCGTCATTTGAGCTATGTCTATTAACAATTTAACATCCAACGGAGGTAGAAAAAAGGCTTTCTGCCTTCATCTAAAGATTTAAACACGAGTGATGGACAAGATGTCCATGCCCCCAAGGCGCGAAGGGAAGCTTGAGTCGGCGAGGGAGTCGGTGAGAAAAGAGCGAGGGATGGGGGAGGAAGGAGGTGGGTCTGGCCGGTACTGGCTGGTGAAGACGGAGCCCGGCGACTGGTCTTGGGCGGATCAAGCGGCCAACGGTGGCGTTTCTCGATGGGACGGCGTAAGAAACGCGCAGGCCCAAGGGTTCATGAAGGAGATGAGGGAAGGCGACTTATGCTTCTTCTATCACTCGGGCGGCAAGGCCAGGGCGGTGGTTGGAGTGACCAAAGTCATTAAGGAGTGGTATCTCTGCGAAGACAATGACGGAGGAGCGGTGGACCTGGAGGCTGTAGGGGAAATGCAGAGGCCTCTGACCCTAAAGGAGATAAAGGAGAAGGCCAAGGAAGAAGAGGGCAACTTCGATGGGCTTCTTCTCCTGAAGCAGCCACGCCTCTCTGTCATGCCCATCCCTCCTCGCTCGTGGGATCGCATCTGCGAGCTCGGTGGATTCCAGAAGCCATAGCGATCAAAATCGCCGGTCTGTGTATGTATTGTCCCTCATTGTCCCTCCTGCCTGGGAAAAGAAAAGCCCTAGAACAGATATGGATGTCGTTTGTAAAAATCTCTGCGGCCGCGACGAATATCGGCATGGTTTTTAAAATATCGAGATTTTTGTCTTGATATTTATAGTGCCGAGTGTGATGTGGTTTTTATGTTACTTCATGATCTTGATGATGTAGAATAGTGTCGGAACTCCGTAGGGTTGAACATCGCGTTTTTATCGTCATCTCTTGTACCCTGTGGACTCTTCTCTCTCTCTCTCTCTCTCTCTCTCTATTTCTGCAGCGCATATTTGGAATTTGTTCAGTTCTCATTTTGGTTAAATTCCTTTGTAACATTTCCTGATGCTTGGTTGGTATCTTGTAATCCGTAGCAATTTAGTTTAAGCAACTGACTTGGGCACTTTACATATCAGATCTAAGAATCTAGTGTCACGATAAGGATGTCAAGAAAATAAGTTGTAAAATGATGAGTCTGTGTCTCATGTTTGATGCGTGAAACAGTTTATAACTTTTTATACCCATCTTATTTATAACTTTTTATGCATCTTATAAGTTTGATCTGCACTGATTTCATGATAAAATGGAGCTAAATATTAATCCTATTGATGGTAGTACCTCTCTTCTTTAGTGGGCTGCGTCTAGTCGTCCTTAACAGCATCTGCATAGCAACAACAACGCAGCAGAAGAGAAACAAATGGATAAAGAGGGGGACAAGGACATAC
The DNA here is from genome assembly GCF_008831285.2 of Nymphaea colorata. Classification (NCBI taxonomy): domain Eukaryota; kingdom Viridiplantae; phylum Streptophyta; class Magnoliopsida; order Nymphaeales; family Nymphaeaceae; genus Nymphaea; species Nymphaea colorata. Next base: position 9,903,559 of record NC_045141.1, read on the forward strand.
GGGGACATGGTTTGCTTCAGTAGTCATTTTGAAATCAGAATCTACCGATACTTATAATGAAAATGAAGTGGGCTGATGCTTATTGATAGGCTCCTGGTTTCCCTTTTCCAGCCCGGCAGCGGACATGCTTTGGTTCGTTCCATTTCTTTGGAATCGATATAATGTCATTGAACGTCGTTGTCAATTAGCCAACTGACACGATGCTCTCCAATAATGACATAAAAATCTGTCTATAAGTTCTCTGATTTTCTCTAAGAAAAAATTTAGCTTGGAATGTACGGTAAATTTGGTAAATTTTAACTAAGTATGCGTTAACTGGAGATTTTTTATTTTTCTGCCTAATCCTACCAAAACAAAACTTTTTAGCGATAAATTTTTAAGTTTTCTCTATTTTATATATATATATATATAAGGAAATTGAAATTGACTGTTTGTCTTTATGGTCTGATGATTTTTTTTTTTTATTTTGTGTCGGTACAAGCAGTTGCAAAGGATCATTGTGACTGCAATAACACAAAATGTATTGAATGAGAAAATATGTATAGACAACAAAAAGTACTGGATGTGAAAATATATATACCTAGTTGTTTAGGTTGTCAGGAGTAAGAAATTGGACTCTGTCTATATATAATTAAATATAAAATCCTGTTATGGTGGCATTTTTATGTTTATGCTTTTATAAATCAAACAACATCCATGAACTTGTGATACCCAAGAGTACAAGAATAAGAAAAACTAGGGCTGTTATACAATAATTCTGGTTCATGGATATGTGCTGATTTCACCAAAACGACTAGATCACTCACTGCAGATACACTTCCATATCTTGCAAGAAAGGCGTGGAGGGAACAAATACAAACCATTGGACTCTATCCGGACATGAAAACGAAACCCCACCTTAAATCGCAAGATGGGGTCTCGCAAACACAATGGAGTTGCCGATGGACATCATCAAGCGTCGGACAAACAAAACCAAACATGCCACAGAAAAATCACACTTCAGAGAGTCTTCTTAATTCTTACACAGGTCGTTGCTTTAATTGTTGTTAGGCAAGAAACTTTTGGTCGCCACCACATGGGGGTTTGAAAGAGACCACTACGTTGTTTCCCGAGCTCCACACAACTACAAAGCAACGACCAGCCTTGGCAAAGAATTAGTGCCTGTTGCTCAAAACGTGGTTTTGTAAACCAGTTTTTGAAACCAGGTTTTTCTGTTTGGATGCCAAGACAAAAACCAGGTTTCTTCTTTTTAAACCCAGTTTTTGTTTGGATGACGAGAACCTGATTTTTAACCGTTGCTCTATAAACAATTTTCAGCTGAATATTGACAGTTTTAGTTGCAGTTAGATAAGTAACAAACCATGTAGCATAAATTATCATGACCTGCCACTGGCATAAGTTGTGAAGCCCCTTGTATCTCAGTCTTTCCATTTACAATAAACATACTTCGAATCTCACTTCACCAACAGTCCATCTCAGAAGAATGCACTTGAGCAATGCTCTGCGTTATCATTCACATGCTATAAGTAACAGTTTTAATCTACATTGCAGAGGTAAGTAAATTTTTTAATATAGGATGAGAAATTTCTAAATAAAAAGCATGATATATAAACAGAATGAAAGGCATTGACACGACAAGTTTCAAGCATAAGCTGCAAGAAAATAACATCTTTCCTCATCTTGTGTACCTGGCCACATGTTTACTCCTTGGATTTCTTATCACCAGCTCCACTTATTCGTTTTTTAGCACAAGTTAAGTCTAAGGATCTGTATGCCTAGACTTTGAAGCATGTCCAGCTGAAGGAACAGTTCCCTTGCCAGCTTATATAGTTGAAAGCACTTCCCCATGGAGGTCGGCCTTCTCAAAAGTTGATGTCTGGTATGCATCATCTGGATGAAACATGTGGAAGCTAGGTTTCTATGTTATATTGAAGGTGGACAGGTAAAGAAGCCTCTCAATCTGAGGAAATTTATGTTCAATGCTACCTCGAAATACCATATAAAAATGAATAACTAGACTATAAAACCCTTGTGATCCATAAACTTCGGTCAGTTTCTGTGTTCATATGCAAAACACTCGAGGCTTGAAAAGATCTTATGACTAGGTTAGGTTTCCTGTCTAGCTAATCAGACATTTGTACAAGACCAGTGGTAGTCAAGATGCAACTAATATATGCTCTTACATGCTTCTCTTATGCTTGCTTCACTAAGATAGTTTTAAAATAATAACACAAGCATCTAAAATATGTACTGGTGAAAATGAGAACTCTTACAATCATTCCTGCATGAGCACACATGTAGAAGTCAAAATTCTGAGGGCGGCAATTCTTTCCACAACTGTACCTACAGCAAAGTACATGAAACATATTCTGATCTTCAAGAAATTCTATGAAACAACAAAAGGAACCCCTAAAACATAACAAATTAACCAAAAGGTTGGCATTTTCTGGATTATTCTGAAAAAGATTGGTGTGATGATTCTTCGGGGCAACATTGAGAGTGATCTTAGGCCGATATCTTGACTCAAGGATGTCACAAGCCTACAGGATACATTTTTTTACAAACAAATTTGCACAGTTTCATGTATACTAAACATTACTTTACTACTAAGAATTATAAAGGTACCTCAATAATCTGCTCCAATTCAATATTAAGAATTGATTGAATTAGGACTCACTGATACCATCCTGAGTGAATTCAAATAAATGAAAGATTAAATATATCTTAAACCACAAATTTTAATTAAGAATCTAAGAAAGAAGGGAAAAGGGAGCGGAATTCATCTTTACCTAAAAATGATCATCTTATCTGGTTTTCTTTGTCTACTATGGCAAAAATCTTTCAACCACTCTTTTTGAACATAAAAATGAGAAACTAACTATTTTATTTTACCGCAGGGAAGCTCTTTTTTCAACCACTCTTTTTTACTCTGCCATTTCAAGCACTTGCACATGTTTCTTGTGCCATCCTACTAGCATCAGACCAAAACGGCCCAAGGCTTGACAAAGCCAGGCTGCGGCAAAACTTGTCAGCTTCCCACCTAATTGTCAACTTCATGCCGATCGAGTACATGCTTTAATGTCCACCCTTATTTGAAATCCATAAACATTCAGCGACAGGCCAATTTTTTTTCGAGAGATAGATAGATAGAAAACAAAAAATGCCTAGAGATGGGGTTTAAAGATATGTGTGTTTGAATTACGTGCCTGATAACCGACTCGGGCCAGCCCATCCCATGCTGAATTGTGGACCGGGGGTCAAATAGCCAGCCCAAGCTCAACCCAGTGCCCACCTTTAATCATACCATGACTGAGGTATTTTATTGCAATGTGGACCTACAAGGATTAAACTCGATAAAATGGGGGCATTTTTCTGTGCATTTCACATTAGTATTTTCCCTTTTGTCATAAGTGAGTATTTTACTTTTTGTCATTGGTAATCTGTCTTTGATAACAAAGACAACTTCTTCAATTTCCCCATTTTATCCTTATAAGGAGTTCTTTTCTATTCTTTCTGAAGCTTGTGTTTGTTTCACCACAAATCTGAGATTCACGATGAAGATTTCATATCCATGGATTTAAGGTCGGAAATCCCCTCCCCCCATCCGACCTTAAATCCATGGTTTTTAACATCCTCCCAAAACACATCTTTTAATGCAACATCAAATGTTAGATCCAAGGTTACCAAACGCCACTAATGGATTCAAACCGGTGAACTGTCCAACTGAATATTGTTTAAGAGTTATCGGAATACAAAGCAATGAGATGCCCAAGCTGGATGTGCGTGACATGACATCTAGCTAGGATTGTACTTAACTGAATTGCTCATTAACTAACCTAGATAATGTGAAAAAAGGTTCATGGCACCGACGGTATCTAAAATCCTGTCACCCAAGCCTGACCTTGGTCTTTTCATGGCTCTACCCATATCCAACCAGTCAATTGGTGCAAACTAAAAAAGTTAAAAAGTGGAACACAAATATGGAACAATAGTTCTTATGTCGTTCAGTTAGCTGGGCCTCATCCATGGCAATCACTCTCTCCCTCTCTCCCTTTCTCTCTATGTCTCTCTCTACTTGTTGACATCAATCACCTCTAGTTTACAGTATATACAAAACCTGCATAATGAATACCATATACCTTAAGCAATATCTTAAGAAATCTTACTATATATTGCATTGTTAACTTTACTAATTTGATCCTTGTTGCTATTGTTTCAAGTTTCTTCCTTTTGCTGGCATCGCTGATTATGGGAACATGTTGGCTTGTGTCCTTCTCAAGTTCCTGAATTTTTAGGATCTTTATAATCTTGCCCTCATTCCGTTCCTGCATTATATCTGATGGATCTCTTGCCTTGGTTAAAGTTTGCCTGCAAGTTCAATAGTATTACTCTTTTTGGTGAGCAGTTGGTTAACAAACCACCACCTGTAAAAGAAACATAAATGCCCCTCATTCCCTCTGCCGCTGAAGTTATGGCTGCATCGGCATCAATAATGGCAGTAGTGCACCTTTCAACTTAGATACTGTGCCACATCACTTAAGAGGCGGAGGTATAGCACCCACCAGAATCGAACTAGGAACTTGCCTTAAGAGATTTCTCCAATAAAAACAATGTATAAAACAAACAGCAAAAAGTAAAAGTGGGCTCACATTAGTAGCAAAGTTGAATTCAAAAAACACAATTCAGGACATTTTTTACAAGCAATTCAAGTACTTCTTACTTTATTAATACTTCAAAAGCAAAAATTACACTATCCATAACTAATTACCTGCAAGTAAAAGCAAACAACGAACCTGAAGTTAAACTTGATATCTTCCCCCAAACACCTGAATAATGCTCAAACACTAAGTCTTTAAATCTTTCAATTATAAATGAAAAAAAAAAACAAAACTATTAACCAAGGAATCAGTGGAGAAGGTAACATATTAGAACAAAAAGCTAGAAACATAAAAATCCAAATATTGGATAAAGAACTAGTAATAGGAGAAATATATGCCTTTAATGGATTACAAGACAAAAACATGATATTGCGGCAAGAATTTCTTAACATATACTTACAACTAACCCTAACAAATAAATATTTAACACTAACAACACCCTGCAAAAACAAGGTACCAGCATTAATAGTAAAAAAATACATTAAAACAAGACACACCATGGATTAAAGGAGATAGTCATGTAACTCAGAAGCTTGAAAGAAAACAAGTTAACATGATAGGATATGAAACATTCGAGATAAATCAATTAGGATTAATAGAAAAAGAACTAGAAGAACTATACTCACAAAATCCACTAAAATGCTGGGAAAAACATAAAACATATGTAAAAATAGAATTATAAATAAAGACACAATTATACAACAAGCACCATTAAAATATGTTCCAGACTATTTAAAAGAGTTCGAAATGCATATAACTGAGCTTTTAGAAGAAGGATATATACAAAAATCAAAATCAAAACATAGTAGTCTAGCATTTATTGTTAATAAACATAGTGAGCAAAAAAGAGAAAAAACAAGAATGGTAATAGATTATAGAAACTTGAATGCAAAAACCAAAACTTATAACTACCCAATACCCAACAAAATCTTAAAACTAAAACAAATTTTAGAATATAATTATTTGAGTAAATTTGATTGCAAGAGTAGTTTTTACCATTTGAAACTAGAAGATGATAGTAAAAAGTTACAACATTCACTGTAACCAATGGATTTTATGAATGAAATGTATTACCATTTGGATATAAAAATGCCCCAAGAAGATATCAAGCCTTTATGGATAAACAATTTAGCGGTTTAACGAACTGTGTTATCTATATAGATGATATACTATTATACAGTCACACTTTAGAAGAACACCGTAAACTTTTATTAGATTTTATTACATATGTAAGGAAAGCAAGAATATCCTTAAGTAAAAAGAAAGCATGTTCATGTAAAAATCAGATAGGATTCCTAAGAATCGAGATAGATAAAGCAGGAATAAAACTGCAGAATCATATCATTTCTAAAATAACAATCTACGAAGATTTAGATATTAAAAAGAAACTTCAAGCATTCCTAGGATTAGCAAATCAAGTAAGAGAATATATACTAAATCTAGCATAATATTGTCTACCATTACAACAAAAACTTAAGAAACATACTGAATATAATTTAAATGATAACGATAAAAAAATCATACAAAAAATACAAACCATTTGTAAAAACTACCAAAATTAGAATTTCTTGATGAGACAAAAGAATTCATATGGATGATTGAGACAGATGCATCAGACAAAAGCTACGGATCAGTACTAAAATATAAATATCAGAACTCTAAATTAGAGTACTTATGCAGATATCATTCTGGAAGCTTCAAGGATAATGAAATTAAATGGGAAATAAATAGGAAAGAATTAGAACCATTATATTATGCATTGTTACATTTTGAAATTTATGTTGTGTTTACACATTTCATAGTTAGAACAGACAATACACAAGTAAAATTTTGGCTTTCAGCAAAATTGGAAGATTTGATTGTAAAAAAAGAAATTTGATGTTTGGTGAATGATATCAGATTATTTGATTTTGATATTGAGTTATTAACAACCGACAAAAATGGCCTAGCAGATTTGTTGTCAAGAAGACCTATATGAGGAGAAGATACATATAAAAAGAAGATACTACTAGGCACACACACACCGTATTGCGGACGTATGTGCCAAGTCTCACGGTCATAGGATTTCTAGGAAAAAAATTTATTGCAGGAACTTCGTGAAGAAATAGTTTATTCAAAATATAGTTACTAGAAACAATGTCAAAAGTAGCAGCTCTGGAAGAAGAAGTGAAAACTGAAAAAACCAAGCTACAAAAAGAAGGCGTAGCTAAAATAAAGAAAGAAGAAGGTCACAAAGAAAAAGCCAATCGTCAAAAAGAAGGTGACGAAAAAAGAGAAAAAGGCATGGTACAAAAAGAAGCCATACCAAAAAAGCCACAATTCTTCAAAAATCTAAATTTAAATGAAAAGTTTACCCCAGCAATCAAAGAACCTGCCCTAATATAGTTCATCCCTCCAAAATCTAAATTTAAATGAAAAGTTTACCCCAGCAATCAAAGAACCTGCCCTAGTATAGTTCATCGTCCATAAATACAGACCTATACAGAGTCGGTCCAGCTACAGAAAGAAGCCAGCCAAATTTACACCATAACCAAATACCTAAAAAGTTTAGCCAAACTGTATTTGTGGAGGGATGAACTGTATTGGGATAGGGTTTTTTATTGCTGGGGTAAACTTTTCATTTAAATTTAGATTTTTGAAGAATTGTGGCTCTTTTGGTATGGCTTCTTTTTGTAGGAAAAAGTTTAGCCAATCCTTCTTTTTGAGGATTGGCTTTTTCTTTGTGACCTTCTTCTTTCTTTATTTTAGCTACGCCTTCTTTTTGCAGCTTGACTTTTTCTGTTTTCACTTCTTCTTCCAGAGCTGCTACTTTTGACATTGTTTTTAGTAACTGTATTTTGAGTGTTACTATTTCTTCATGAAGTTCCTGCCATAAAATTTTTTGTTAGAAATCCTATCACCATGAGACTTGGCACATACGTCCACAACACGGTGTGTGTGTGTGTTTAGTAGTCTCTTGTTTTTATAGTATCTTCTCCTCATATAGGTCTTCTTGACAGCAAATCTGCTAGGCCATGTTTGTCGGTTGTTAATAACTCAATATCAAAATCAAATAATCTGATATCATTTACCAAACGTCGGATTTCTTTTTTTACAATTGAAACTTCTAATTTTGCTGAAAGCCAAAATTTTACTTGTGTATTATCTGTTCTAACTATGAAATGTGTAAACACAACATAACTTTCAAAATGTAACAATGCATAATATAATGTTTTTAATTCTTTCCTATTTATTTCCCATTTAATATCATTATCCTTGAAGCTTCCTGAATGATATCTACATAAGTACTCTGATTTATAGTTCTGATAAGCATATTTAGTGCTGATCCGTACCTTTCGTCTGATGCATCTGTCTCAATCATCCATATGAATTCTTTTCTCTCATAAGGAAATTCTAGTTTTGGTAAGTTTTTACAAATGGTTTGTATTCTTTGTATGATTTTTTTATTGTTATCATTCCAATTATATTCAGTATTTTTCCTAAGTTTTTGTTGTAATGGTAGACAATATTCAGCTAGATTTGGTATATATTCTCTTACTTGATTTACTAATCCTAGGAATCTTGAAGTTTCTTTTTAGTATCCAAATCTTCATAGATTCTTATTTTAGAAAGATATGATTATGCATTTTTATTTTGCATAACTTGATCAAGCTAGAGGATTTTCCCAATGTTTCGAAAGTCATTGCATATTTTACCAACACATCTTCATATAAGAAGGCTTGCAGGCTTTGCAAAATGATGAATGGGAACAACTCTCACTTCCTCAACTATAATTTTCCAATAATAATCATATTAATAGCATAGATGAGATTCATTAGAAGGATATTCCAATCAAATATATTACCAAAAATACTAACCGCGGGTTAACTATTCAGTTGAAGAATGGAGATTCTTGCTTTGGTTCATTGATATTCCCCCGAGGTTTCCCTGGTGTACTTACCTTGAAAAAACCTGGATTCAATATTGCATCCAAAATTTACCCTTGCATAGCTTGGAATGAGCCTCCCCCTCATTTACAGTCAAACAAAATCATCTTTTTGTGATCAGATGCACAGTTGTTTATAAGATGAAAGGTCTACTTCAACACACTATTTTATTTGTCCTCTTCCTCAGTTGCATGCCCAAGTCATTGTTGCCAAAGTTCCTTAGGTTTCCACCATCACTTGATTTTTTGAATCTACTGCTGATTCCTATGGACGGGATTCCTAGAGTGGAACGGACAAGGTTCCCATATGATGTAAAGTTTTCCAATCTAACTGTTTAGTGGAAAATAATTTTTTTTGTATATTTTTATTCTTCTTCTTTTTTCTTACCCACTATATTCTCTTGTATGTATAATGTTTAATTTATTTAATGGCAACTCCCAGCTCACTTCTTCAGAATAGGCATCAGTTGGGCAGGGAACCTAGGCCAGGACATGGGTCATAGCTAGTTAGCCCAAACTTGGCATGTTAAATCAACTGATTGTACTAGTTGCAGCCAGCTAGCTCGCAACTGCCCTAGCAAAGGCATGGCAAGCTGCCTTTGCCAAAGTTATCAAGTCTTGAAGCCTTCATTGACACTCTTATCCATAGTGGTTGGTCAAACAATTTGTGTCCAACCCATGTGGGTTCCAGTTGTCATGCACCCGAGCTTCACCTGAATTCTCTCTTTTGCATGTGCAATGAACCCTTAGAGGGTGTTTGATGTTGTTGGAACTTCTCGAAATGGATCAGGCTTGTTCCATTTTGTTAAATTCCTATCAAACACCATCCACAAAAAAAGGCATACATCGTAGACAATAGGATAAGGGGTATAAATAACCCCAGCATCCTGCCCTGTTTCGAGGAAACCCTAGGTAGTTCCTAGACAGGTTGCTCGAGCAGAGGGCTCGCATCTTACTCTCCTGCTCGATCTCTCCCTCTCTTCTTCTCTCCATCTACTCTCTTCCCTCGTCTCTCCCTCTCTTTCTCTCTTTGTTTTAGATTTAGGAAAATGACCTAGGGTTTATGGCCTTTTCTTGGTTGTAACCTTGGTTTGAGTTGTGAGCTTCTCTAGTCTATTCTAATGTGTAAGCATTTCTGATGCAGAGTAGGACCAGACCCGTCACTCTCCTAGTTCTAGTTCCTTGCCTCAAGTCCCACCTTCGCGCTTCAGTGTAGATCATAAGTCTTCAGCCGTGGAATCCTCTGCGGATTTGGAGCATAGTTGAGATGAAGTGCCTCTGCGTAGATGCTCGAGGTGCACCAAGGGTTGAATTGTGGTTTTGGTTTATATATATATATATTGTTTTGAGATCCATTTTATAATTATGTTCAGTTTGTATCTGTGTGGATCCCTTCAGATTCAAGATACTTGTTTAGGACCTGACCCATTACTTTCTCTCGTTCATATGAATGGGCGACAACATATTTTGTAAAGAATACTTTGAAGTTAAAGAAGAAGTAAATGTTCCTTTCATCTTTTGTCTTTTCCTTTACTTTGTTGTCGCTTAGTGTATTTACTTTTGCTTTTCGAAAGTTATGATTGGCGCTTCTACAGGCTGAGCTTGCATCAGTTGGTATCAGAGCAAGGTTTCATCGTCCCTACTATGTGTCCCTACCATGCTTATTACTGCAAAAGACAAGGAAAAAGCAAAGGACTATGTTGTTAAAAAAAATAATAGAGTTTGCATCGAATGCAAATGAGGAAAATCCAGCAAAAATCATGCAGTCTAAAAAGGGAAATCAAGAAAACTTACAGCAGATCCTGGCGAAACACGATTCTGTGATCGCTCACATCAAACAGGATCTTGCTGCTAAAACCAGGAAGGTCGATCCATCACTCAAAAGTTTGACGAGTTCAGGGACAAGTTCAAAGGGATGTTCTGTTTGATTTTGCAGAACACACAAAGTTTTCACGCGCTTCCTATTGTAGACAACAGTCACGCCATCTTCACATTGGATATTGAAGGAGGCGAAATGTCACAAGACTACTTTGCAAGAGGTGCAGGGATTTTGGGGGGAATCTGGAATCGTGACTCTGGGCAAACCGCATCTGATGGGATTCCTGCTGGAGCTCCATTGCTGACCGGCAAACCATATCCAACGTCAAGGCTCCCCGCTAGGGTTCCCCTGCATTCGTCTGGAGGAGGTAGAGAATCAGCCACTGCATCTTCCTCCCATCATCAGTCGGGAACGACAGCCATGGATTCGACCCTACCCACCGGTCAGCAGACGATGATGCCCTGCCCGGCAAAGTGAGAGCCATCGGCGTTAGGTCTTCCCATCACTTTGGGTGGGCACGAAGAAGTGCGTCGGACATCACCATTTCCGTCACTGGCTGGTGGACGTGCAGGGAATGCCGCCAGTGACCACGAAATCCATGATCCTTCTACACCCAAAGGGCAAAATCAAGAGGCACCACCATCCGACCGGCCTCTGCCCGTGGCTCAACCACTGGCCAAAGAACGAGGACCAAGGGTTGCTAGCCCAGCACCGCCATTCACCCACCATCATCAGAGTGGGTGGTAGTGGGTGCCCTACCCTCCGTTAGTGGTTTCCCTTCTCTGCCTCAGGTGGAAGCGGGAAAACCTGACCCCGACAGAAGCTTCTCGAGTTTTCTCAAGAGACCCAATGGTTCGGGCCGGACTCATTACCGGTTTGAACCTAATTTGAGTTTGGACCCAATTCGGGTCCGTATCGACTGATTCGCTGATATACAGGTTCATCTAGGTTCAAATATACCTTTTCAATCTGGTATGTGTCCGAGTGTGTCTCATGACTGGATCCAAACCTATGTTTTTGGTCTTGAGCCTACCCCAAGGCCTAACCTAGACCTTAATCGGACCCGAAACCCAACCCCATTGCATTTTGGACATGGTTCCCTCCCTCTAACGAATTCTGGATCGTGTTCAAACTCAACCTACTATCCACAAAACCCGATCCAGAATCCAACCCAAGCCATTCTGCGACTGGCGAATAGTTTAGGAGCAAACCCAATCCAAAACCAATCGGGTCTAAACCTTTATCCAAACCCCTATTCAAATCGATCCCTAAACTCATACCCCAATCCTTAGGTGAATCTTCATCACACCCTATACCTATTCTTGAATCCATACCAGTATCAAAACCCTTATACTATCTTTGGACAAAATTGCCCATACCTCCAATTGACTACTCGTGTGACCCAAGCCCCAAATCCAGTTCCATATTGTGCAGGTACTATCATGGAGCCACCACCTCCTAAGCTCCCCAACAGAGGTATTAGCGTATGGGACCCCTACAGATTGGGCCTGCCTGAGACCACCTTCGGTAGAGCACACCAACACTATGTGCTAGCCGAGAATGGCAACGGCTAAACCTATTTAGATAAGCAGGATGATGATGAATTTTGGCATGCGCATCCAACAGGACAAGTTGACCTTCGACATAGGCATGCTACAGATCGTTCAGATCACCCCACCGAATATGGGGTGAGGCTGGACCTTCCAGAGTTTGTTGGGAGATTCGACGCACATGAGTACTTTGTTTGGGCATATGGAGTGTTGTTCTTCTTTGACTACCATCAAGTTGAGCATCACGACCAGGTTGCATGGACTTGCTCAGATGTGGTGGTTCGAGCTTCAGGGATCGTATGAACGACACAGTTAGTGACAAGTGTAAGATTGGGGCAAGATGCAAGGCTGATGTAGGCCAAATCTGTACATTCAAATCATGCTGAGAGGGCACACAACCTCAATCTATGTTAGAGCTCGAGATCTGTAGCAAATTACACTATAGAAATTCATCAACTATCATTGCACATCCAGATTGTGGAGACTGAGCGTCAATAGGTTACCAGGTATGTTTTTGGTCTTCATCCCTCTATTTCTGATGAATTTAACTGTACTAGAGTAGATGCTCTAGATCAGGCAAGCAGCTATGCAATGAACATAGAAGAGATTTTGAAACATAAGCATGAAACCCTAAGTGTCGAGGGTTGACACTTCGTACCACCCCAAGTTGAGTCTTCCAAGTAGGGGAGCTAGCTTCTCGAAGTATGTTGAGTCGAGACTTGTGCCGCCTTCCCCAGGCAAAGGGGAACAATCAGGTCCAGCCTATAACACTCGGTCTAAAAACCACAATACTGGCCCGACCAACCGTTGTTTTAGATGTCATGAGTTAGGCCACTTAGCTTAAAAATGCCCAAATTCACAAAAGAAAACTCATTTAGCAGAGACCATAGAAAAACCACCAGAATCTAATGGAAAGGAAATCTCAGAGTGACTCATCTGAAGTGAGTTCTAATAGGTGATATTGTACACTTTGATGGTGATGACATAAGCAACCTTCTATTGATTTGTCACATTATGATTGCACCAAAGGGAAATTTAGATTCTTCATGATTGCATAGTAACATTTTGAGGACTCGATGCAAGTGTGAGGGGTATATATGTGATGTGACCATTGATAGTGGTGCGTGTATGAACCTAGTTTCACAGAATGCAATGTCCACCCTAGGTCTAAAACCTGAGAAATGCACTCAACCTTAGAAAATGGCATGGTTTAAGAAGGGAGATGAAGTTCATGTCACCCAACGATGTTTGATAAGAATTTCCATGGGGCCACACTACCTGGATGAGGTGTGGTGTGATGTCGTTCCTATGAATGCTTGTCACATTCTTCTGGGCCGACCTTGATAGTATGATTGAAAGATTGTTCATGATGGGAGAAAGAATACTTACTTCTTTGGGTTTGAGGGCCAGAAAATCATGCTGCTACCCACTAAGGAAGCCACAACACAGTGAGTTGGGCATCCAGTACAACCTTCTAATTTTGTGGTACTATCTCATAAAGAACTTTTGGATTATTGTAAATAAGATGGATTTTGTTATGCTTTAGTTATTAAACTTGTGTCCATGAACTCATCTGGCATTCCAAAAGAGGTAGCACCACTCATTTCTGAGTTTCAAGATATTACGCTAGATGATCTGCCACATGGATTGCCACCAAACCAAGATGTTCAACATGCTATAGATTTTGTTTCAAGAGCCAGTTTACCCAACCTACTAGCTTATCGGATGAACCCCATTGAGCATGTTGAGTTGTAGAGGCAAGTGAATGAATTGTTGCAAAAGGGTCACATTTGAGAGAGCGTTAATCCATGTGCAGTTCTAGCATTACTAACTCCAAAGATGAAACGAATGTACATGGATAGTCGAGCTATTAACAATATTACTGTTAAGTACTGTTTCCCCATTTCAAGGTTGGATGATAGTTAGATATGGTAGCATGAGCTTGGGTGTTCTCAAAGATTGATTTGAAAAGCAAGTACCATCAGATCAGAATTCGTGAAGCGAATGAATGGAAAACCATGTTTAAAACGCAAGATGGACTCTATGGGTGGCTAGTCATGCCCTTTGGACTGTCTAACGCACCTAGCACCTTCATGAATGTCATGATGCAAGTCCTTCAACGAAAGTTTATTGTAGTGTACTTCGATGACATTTTGGCATTTAGTCTCACGGTTTTTTATTATCTTAGTCATTTGCGTTAGGTCCTAGAGACTTTGCGTAAGGAAAAGTTGTTCGTCAATGCCAAAAAATTTAGTTTCCTCACTTCGTACCTTGTCTTTTTGGAGTTTATTGTTTCATCAGAAGAAGTACAATCTGATCAATCTAAAGTACAAGCTATCGTGGATTGGCCAACGCCAAAAACAGTAGGCAATGTTAGGAGTTTGCATTGTCTAGCCACTTTCTATCGACAATTCATCTGAAACTTCAGTGCCATCATGGCGCCTATCACAAAGTGTCTCAAGGGTGAAGCTTTTAGGTGGACCCTAGCGGCTGAGGATGCCTTTTCCACTATCAAGGATCATATGACTCATGCCCCAGTACTGGCTCTACTAGACTTCACTAAGGTATTCGAGGTAGAATGTGATACTTCCAAGGTTGGGATTGGAGCCATGCTTAATCAGAACAAGAGGCTTGTCGCTTTCTTTAGTGAGAAGCTAAAAAGAGCAAAATGTCAATATTCTATCTATGACTTGGAATTCTATTCTATTGTGCGGGCACTTTGGTATTAGAGACACTATTTAATCTACAAAGAATTTGTTCTGTATATAGATCATAAGGCACTTAAGTATCTCCACAACCGAAAGAAAATGAGTGCTCACCATTGTCAAGTGAGTCAATTTCCTGCAAGAATACACCTTCCCCATTCGTCATTAATCAAGAAAGCTCAATAGAGTTGCAAATGCCCTCCGTAGAAAGAACAACCTCCTGATGTCCATGTCCGTAGAGGTAGTTGAATTTGAAAGCCGTAAGGATATGTATCTTGCTGCCCCGGATTTCAGCCACATTTGGGCCGAATGCTCTACTGCATCTCAACCACTGTTCTCCAAATTTTCCATTCACAATGGCTACCTTTTTCATGAAAACAAGTTGTGTATCCCTCAATACTCATTATGATAATAGTTTATCGCAAAGCTCCATGGTAACAGAATGTCGAGACATTTTGGGCAGGACAAGACATATTCCTTGGTGGATGAATGATACTATTGGGCCAACATGAGGAACGATGTTGTTAAGTTTGTTTAATGTTGTCGTACTTGCCAAATTGCAAAGGAGCATAGTCAAAATAGTGGATTGTATACTCCTCTACCTATTTGGAACAAGCCCTGAGAGCATGTTTCTATAGATTTCATTATTGGAATTCCCAAGACGGTTTGTAGAGTAGATTTAATCATGGTGGTTGTAGATAGATTCTCGAAAATGGCCATTTTTTTTCCTTGGAAGCAAACAATAGATGTGTCACTGGTTGCCTCTTACTATTTCAAAGATGTGGCACAGTTTCATGGACTTGCTTGTTCAATCACATCGGATCAAGGTACGAAGTTTTGGAGTCATTTATAGCATTTACAATGATCTCTGCTAAATACTAAACTTCAGTTCAGTAGTGCTTACCATTCTCAGACCAATGGCCAAACCGAGGTAGTTAATAGAATTTTAGGGAAACTTACTTAGGTGTCTTATAGGAGAGAACACAAAAACCTAGGACTTAGTGCTACACAAGCTGAGTTTGCATATAACAACTCAATCAACCATTCCACTAGGAAGACCCTTTTTCAAGTGGTATATGGTCGGTCCCCGAACCATCTTGTTGATTTATCCCAAGTACCCATTGCTGGAGAACATGCTCCGATAGCATTTGATGCTATTGAGTATATGGATGATGTCCATAGTCAAGTGAAACAGAAGCTTCAGGAGAGTTATGCCTACAAGTCTCTCGTTCATCAGAGTCATCGAGATGTCAACTTTGAAATAAGTCAACAAGTCTGGGCCTACCTACGACCTGAGTGATGTCCTTTCGGTACCTATAGTAAGTTGTGTCCTAGGAAATACAACACTTTCTGCATCTATCGTCGTCTAGAAACAAACGCTTATCTGCTTGAGCTTCCCGATGATTGGCAAATTTCGTCGATCTTCAATGTTTCTAATATGTTTCCCTACTTTGGTGTCAAATGATTCGTCGGAGACGACTTCACTCCAACTAGGAGAGAATGATGCAGAGCAGGATCAGAATTTTCACTCTCCCCATCCCAATTTCTCGCCTCAGGTCCCACCTTCATGCTTTAGTGCATATCATGAGTCTTCAGCCATAGAATCCTCTGCAAATCTGGAACATAGCCAAGATGAGGTGCTCCTGCGTAGATACTTGAGGTGCACCAAGGGTTGAATTGTGATGTTGGTTTATACATACATTGGTTTAAGATCCATTTTCTACTTGTGTTCAATTTGTATTTGTGTGAATCCTTTTGGATTTAGGGTACTTGTTCAGGACTCAACCCGCTACTTTCTCTCGTCCATATAAATGGGTGACGACTTATTTTATAAAGGAGACCTTGAAGTTAAAGAAGAAGTAAATGTTTCTTTCGTTGTTTTTTTTTCCTTTACTTTGTTGTTGCTTAGCATATTTACTTTTGCTTTTCAAAAGTTCTGATTGTCGCTTATGCAAGTTGAGCTTGCATCAATTTTTTTCTTTGGTCAATTCATCTGCTCATTCAACTTGGTCTTCAGGGAGTGACAAAGAAGTGATTATGTATCTTTCTAGTTCCTTCACTCATGTTCAATTGTGATAGTTTTGATTTGTCACATTCAGCTTGATTCATTTTTGTGGCCCAATAGAAATTCGATGATCATGAAACTCAGACATTTGAAATCCTCAAAATTTCGAAGTTAAGAATTTAAGCCCAGATTTTTGTTTTAGTTTAGATTTTTGATAGAGCAGACTATAGTATATGAA
Organism: Nymphaea colorata; assembly: GCF_008831285.2. Taxonomy (NCBI): domain Eukaryota; kingdom Viridiplantae; phylum Streptophyta; class Magnoliopsida; order Nymphaeales; family Nymphaeaceae; genus Nymphaea; species Nymphaea colorata. The sequence continues at coordinate 9,920,459 of NC_045141.1, forward strand.
GTCCTAGCCTAAACTTTGTTGATAGTGTTTGACTTCTTGTCAAATTTAGATGTTGCCTCTTAGACAACACCCATGTGTGTGTGATAGTGTGTTGATGGCAGCTGAAAAAAAGTGCTAAATGTGGAAGGGTGAATTCATCTTTGTGGCTCACTATCATGGCAAAGCATGATAAAACGTTCTTGTGTAACATCCTTGACTTTGAAGCACAACAATATTCTTTGTTTTGTTGTGATAGAGATTTTTACTTTGTCGCCAATTGTAGTTTTTTTTTTCTGCTTTGTTAATGAATAAACTGCATTCATTCACTGGACAACATAAAATCTGATGTATCTCATATTAGTTGGGATCGAAGGTCATTAAACAGCCTTCTACATTGTAAATCCAAAGCTTTGATGTGTTTGATTATTTTCTGCAATTTCTGCCTTTGAGTTGGCCAATTCATGGTCTAGTGAACTAAACTTCCTGAATAGCTGAGACAAAAAAAAAGTGTCTTGAGTTACCAAAATTGGGTACTACAGGTTGTTTATGACTTCCACACGCTCGAACAAGGCGTCCAAGTTTTCAAGGTACCATTCAAGTCTTGAATAAACCAAAAAGCCAGAGTTGGATGGTAAGGTCATTAGGATGACTTGGATGAGATGAACAAGATGTGTAGGCTGAGTATTTCACAATGGTTTTAATTTTTTTAATCTTCTTCTTTGCAATTTGGACTAAGTTGTCAGATTGATTATAAATTTGCTAACTTCCAAAGCTCTTGACACCATATGCGGTGAGCAGGCAAGAGGAAAATGAGGTGAGTGTCAAGTTTAAGACTATGATAAAGTCTAAAACCTTGTCACTTTGTTGCATTTTGTGGTGTTGTCTTAGTTAAGCTTGGTGGTTGAGGCACACCTTCAATGTAAGAATACAAAATTCTTGAGCTGTTAATACATAACCAAGGAAATTATGATAAAGTCACAAATTTTAATCATGTAAACTTAGTTGAAACAAGTCTCCATCTAGTCTGTGACCTTTTAGTTAAGTTTATCAGATTCAATGTTTCTCTATTGCCAATTAAAAAATTAGCTTCCTCCACTTGCTTCCAAGGCTCACCAAAGAAAAAAATTAAGATAGAAGATTCTATCATACCAGTATGTGCACTCGCATATTGCACGCACATGCTTCAGTTCTGTAAAAAAAAAAAAAGAAAGGAAAGTAGGCCATTGCTTGGTCAAGCTCAGTAATAAAGCTCAAAAGGGAAGAGTGGAAATTTGAAGCTTTTGGACTCTTTGGATGAAGTTTAGCCCTGGCTATGGTTAGGGAACTTGACCCTCTCATGTGAAAAGTTGAAACATGCTCGCTGCCTCTGCAGTGATTCCCACGTGCTGGTGCATTGTTTTTGCTGTAATTATCAGCTAAATGAGGCTTCTTTCTTTTGCCCTTGCTGGGCCTGCTGGCTGATTGTCCATCTTCTGTCAGGTTTGAATAAATAGATGGTGGAGATGTGACGACCACTCGGTGGATTTGCTGCATTTCTGGTCTTCATTGTCCATTTCAAGTAGATGGTACATATGGGATCCCTGTTTTCTACTTTGTCCTGCTGTTTTGTACGAAATACAACCCTTTCATGCCACTAATTCTTTAGTTTATTACTCGTCATTTCAACAATGCATAATTTGGCCTCAGTAAAAATTTTGAGAATTTTTTGAACATTACAAACCTCTAGTTTTTAGTTGCTCAAATCTCTTTAACTTCAAATTCTAATTCCAGGTATCCAAAGGCAGATAATTGAGAGTGCATTTGGAATGAGATTTCAGAAACATGTTGTTGAGAAAAGAGTGTAATGCTATTATGTTCTCAATGAAATTGGTCTTGATTTCCCTTGCAGTTTTTTTAGAAAAAAAATAAATGTTATTAATATGTCAACTATTTCCAAGAAAGTTATTGATATTTGTTTGGGTTGTGATATTATCCTTGATAACTTGTTAGCAGTTTTTTGTTATTCATACTTTAAATTTACTTGCATTTCTAATAAATTTTGTCACGAATTTTATCTTAATTGGTATAAAGTAATGGTGTTTCTTAAAAATCTCCCCCACTAATTAATTCCACTTAAAACATAGCAGTCGACCTGTTGGGAACTAGACAATTTGATTCTTCTGAGAGCTTGGATCCATAAAATTTTTTTGATCCCTAACCAAACCCAGCTATTTTAATCATCATCATTATGGTCATTGATTTTTAGTCCTTAAAAGAATGAACCAACTTGTCAAAATAGTACCACCAAGCAAGACTCAGGGACTTCTTGCTGCTAATATATTGCATAATATATCACCTCTGGTTTGATATCTCGTAAATGAGTTCTTCAATAGCTACTCCCTCTCTCTCTCTCTCTCTCTATCTCAGTAATTTGTTATTTGTTTCTTGCATTAAATACTTGAAGAGTTATATATTGTATATTTCTTATTTGCATGACAAGTCAATTGTCTAACATGCTCATATCTTATATGCCAGTGTTTTATTTATACTTGACTATTTTAATACTTTATGTTGGTAATCTAATTATTTGTTTGTCTTTTTAATTTTTGAAATGCAAGAACCATATAGTGATGCCTCTTCCCAAGTATTACATGGTTTTTTATGGGAAGGTAGTTTGTCAGATAAAAGACTGGTTGCTAACAAGTAGTCATAGTTACTTTTGTATTTAAAGTAGCTCTAGTCATGTTAAACTTTTGTATTCATTTTTGTTTCAATGTACTCCAACATATGGCCTACAACAATTAAACATTCTAAACTACTAGTATTTTAATGTTTTGTAGTTTCACTTGATATTAGAGATTATATAAATGCTTGAGCATTTAAGAGTAATGATGTTTTTGTTATATGAATCCAAAAATTGATTTTTATATGATATTGTGGATCTTGTTATCGAAAGTATTGATTGGCATATAACATGTTCTTGTTACGAATTTTATAATTGTTTTGATATAACATGTTCATGACAAGAGTATATAATTTTGACATGACTTTTGTATGGTACATAAGAAAATAGATTTTACACCTTAATAGGATTTGGATGGACCTAAACACAAGCAAATTCAAAAAATAAGATATTCTTGTCATCAAATAGTGGATAAAATAGATAAAACAAACAAAACTGATTATAGAAGACACAAACACTGAATAGAACAGACAAATTTAACAGAACAGAAAACAAACACCAGATAGGATTGATGGAATAGATAGAACATACATAAGCAAAACAAATGTCAGATAAAAAGGACGCAATGTTCTGGTCCTAAAAACTATCAAACAGTGGAAAAAAACACCATTGCTCATGAGGACATGTCAATGGTGCGGTGGACAAGACATCTTGTCTGTTTTGTCCTGCAAACAACTGTCAAACAACTTCTAAGAAGTCGTTTAATAACCATCCCATTGGACATAATAGACGACACATCCTATTGACCACACCTTTGTTTTGTCTATCCTATTAGTAGTGTAATTTGTCCATCATTTGATAGTTTTATGAACAGAACACCCTGTCTATTATGTCTACCTTTTGTTTTATACTTTATCTATTTTGTATGTCATGTTCGTTTTGTCTAGCGCTTGTTTTATGTCTTGTCTGTCTTGTCCAATTTTTGTCTACGGATGTTTGTTTTGTCTATTTGTTCTGTTCTATCCAACATTCGTTTTATGTTCTTACTGTTCCATTTGTTTCATCTAGTTTTTGTGTCATGTGGTCCATGGTTCATTTTTTATCAACACAGTTGATAACAATGTCCTATTAAAACAAGACAAATGCATAAAATATCCGTACATCGAACTCATTTCATACGAATTGATTCATCTAACAAAAACATCATCATTATTAAATGGCATATGCCAAAATCAACAATCTACAAAACATCAAAATAAATAGCTTAAAGTGTTATTGTTGGAGGCCATACATTGGCACATGTTGATACAAAATGCAATGCCATATATAACAGACCTAAGAACAACAAGACCATTATGTATTCATCTTGTCTTTGAAAACAGGCCATCACTGTCCAATTCCTACATGTTGTAAAAATAAAAGAACAATGAAATAGTTAGTTAGATGCATGAACTATGAATATAGTAAAGTATATGACTGAAATAAAGTCATATTACACAAATAAAACAATCACATAACATAATGATGATACAAGTTTTTAATAAAATCTTACTTGATATTTAATCATTCTACATAGAAATAGAAATGTGATAACGAAATGCATTGTTATTTCCATGTGTTTGCGTTTGTTGGATATTTTTCTTCCTCATCACCTATTATGTCATTTGCTCCATCCTCAGTGATCTCATCAGGAGAAAATTGTTCTACATTTATATTGTGTTGGATTATAAAATTGTGTAAAAACACGAGTAAGAGAATCAAAAAAGACAAAAATCAAGGCTGTAGAGAGCCTTTTCTTATGTGGGCACTGTTGAAAGTAGCCATGGGTTTCATATAACAATGTGGGACTTCTTGCTTATCCTTGAAGCCATAGTTTTCACAATAAATTATTCTTCTACACTTAAGAAAATGAAATTTTGTATGAAAATAATTTGTTTCACAACATCTATTTTTTAAAGGTCATCTTTTAGTTACCAAAGTAATTCATTGCACTATAAATACTCTCCATATTCTTTTAGTTCTTTTGTGTATGCTAAGATTTCTCTAAGACCTTTTCTGTCATAAAGTGTTATCACACCGTATTTTTTCAAAAGGACCGAATTCCATTTCACTGAAGTGAAATTCTCAATTATTTTGGCCATTTGGATCTAATTTTGGACCCTAACCCAACCCTAGACCCAAAACAAACTTTTATATCCATTCCTAAGTCCAACTCACAAGTACTTGATCCAAAACGAATCATCGGTCCCACATCTGAGTCCAAACACAATATTCAAATCCAAAATCTAACTTTGGATCAAGATTACACCCAAAGCCAAAATCTAGATCCAAATCAAGAATTTCAAACTCAAAATCTAAAGCCGAGATCAAACAACAAATTTTCATGCTATTGAGCACCACATGCTCATGCGCAGACATTTGTTTTTTTTTTCTCGTTCTCACACTAAAAAAGTGTTTTGAGCTTAAAATTACTCACTTAATCCTTGATCCAAGCTTAAAGCATCAACTAGAACATGTCACCAACCAATCGATCCCGATCCGGATCTAAAACGAGTCCATAATCACTCCAATCAGAGTTAGCAACGTTTGTAACAAGGACCATTTTACCCTTTTAAAATACACATTCTAAAAATAATAATTTTATGTTTTTTTAAAGAACGATCTCCTTGGAGGTCAGGGAGGTGAAATCCATCCCTTATTGGTCCAAAGAGACAAACAATGGGGCATACCCCCCCCCTCACGTGAGCTCTGTTCACTGCCATGCGTTGCTGCGCATGGTAGGGCCACGCCAGGCGCAACGGCTTGCTGGCCCTTCTTTGGGTTAAAAACCACCCCCTTTGGGAGTAGTTTTGGGTCTATTAGTTGGGCATTAGCCATGCTCACACCCCAAAGGGGTATTTGCAGAGTATGGGCCATTCCCACTTCATCAAAACCTATTTTTTTAAAAAATAATTCACATAAAAATATTGTTAAATTTAAAAAATAAATTATGAATTTTGGCTCCAAAACTCCCTATAAATACCCCCACAATCTTCTCTCTTGGACATGAGCTAGCTCTTGAGAAATCTCTAGTTCTTTCTCACTTGAAGAACTTAGAATTTTCCCTAGCTCTCCCTCTCCATTTCTCTCTTCTTCATCTTCGCCAACCTTCGGAGCAAGTTTCTCCAAGTTCCAATGCCTCAAGGGAGGAGGAGGAGACCTCTTGGAGGAATATCTTCTTCACTTTGGATCTTCGCCCGAGGGAACCATTGGAACATCCAAAGAAGTAGACTCGTTTCTAAAATCATTTCTATTAGAAGTATGTAGTCCTCCTTTCCTTTTATTTATTTTTATTTCCCTTTTCCACCTGCCCATGGCCGTGAAAGAGAATTTTAAAGGTTTCTTGTCCATAATTGAGAGCTCTCTTGAGTGCACCAGGAGTGTGAGCAAGGCAAAATAAATTACATTTTTTCATTTATTTTCAAAATATGCTTGTTATATTTCTTTGTTCATCATTCATGTTTGAGATGATGTTCATGCATGGTAGACTAACTTTTCTTAATTAATAGGTAAATGAACAGTAAGAATGAGCATTTGGGTTGAGATTTCTTCGTTATTATATTGATTTTGAGGTTGGGATTTGTTGAACGCTGGAAAGCCCTTCACAAATGTGTATACGTTAAAATGCATCTTCATGACATTCTCACATTTAGCTTCTTTCTTAATCACCCGATTAGGGATTCCAATGAGTATTTTCTTACATTATTCTCCATTTCATGTGTGTTTGATTTTCTTTCATACTCAATGGTGGAAGAAATAATTGCAAAATGAAATGATTGTAGTTTTATGCTTACATATAAAATATTTAGAATCATGTTTTCAAAAGAATTTTGAAAGCATGAACCATCTTCAATGAGGCTTTAGAGACTTATCTTACGCTCTTGCATGAGCCCAAGTTCCTCTTCTGCTTAAAAAAAAAAAAATCGAAGTCGGATATTTTTCAAGTTATTTCTTCATAAAGGCATATATGTATATACATGTTACGTATGTATACATGCACATGATTAAATCTCTTTGTCTCTCTCTCTATAATTTAATATATTCTTTTACAAATTTTCATATACATATATATATAAATGAATATATATGTTTATTTTATTTTCTTTCTCTAAAATCTTTTATCTCTCTCTTACCGTCAATGTCTTCTTTTACAAATTTTCGTATATATATATATATATATATATATATATATGTGGGTTCATAAAGGCATATATGTATATACATGTTACGTATGTATACATGCACATGATTAAATCTCTTTGTCTCTCTCTCTATAATTTAATATATTCTTTTACAAATTTTCATATACATATATATATAAATGAATATATATGTTTATTTTATTTTCTTTCTCTAAAATCTTTTATCTCTCTCTTACCGTCAATGTCTTCTTTTACAAATTTTTGTATATATATATATATATATATATATATATATATATGTGTGGGTGTGTATGTGTGTGTGTGTATGTATATATTCTTCTATCTCTCTCTCTAAAATATCTGTCTTTTTCTAAAATCTTCTTCTCCATCTCTATTTGAGTTAGTATTTTCTTTTCACAAACTTTCATATACGTATATATATATATACACACACACACAAGTACGTATATGTATATGTATTTCTCTCTCTTTAAAACTTTTCCGTTCGTGATTTTCAAAATTATTTCTCTTTCTCTTTCTTTTTCTCTCTATTCCTCTTCAATTAAAATCTTTTCCTTCGAGAATACTAAATCAACTTCAAAATGTGATCTTCAAAGGTTTCTAAATGGAATTTCTAAATATTTTCAATTCAAAATGTCCAATGGTTTATACTCTCAAATGATTTTTCAAAATTTTCTCAAAAATTTGAAACATCAAATTTTCAATATTTTGTCAAACACCACAATGCATTTAAAATGAAAAAGATGTTTAAGCAAAAATGAAAGGCATCAAGAATAAGCGTAGCCCTTGGATTGGTTACCCCCGGTAAAAGCACTTAGAATGGTCAATCCTTGTACAGGACGAGTCTCTTTCTCTTTGATTTCAAAAATAATTTTTTTTTTGAAGCACTCAAAATACGAAAATAAATTTTGAGGATGCAAACAGATGGCGACCGTGATGGAACCCATCAGTGTTTGCCTATGATTGCTATTGATGTATTTTCACTAACTTGAACAACTCTCGTATTGCCTATGATAAAGCATGTCTCATTCTTTGGCCTTGACCCCATCGGTATTTCATTACATTGCTTGGTGATTGTGTTTGTTTTCTTACATATAAGACTAATTGAGGAGGATCAATCACGTTCACCTAGATCTAGGATCAAATACAACCCTAAAAAATTTAAGGCTTGATTTAAAAACAGTCCTTGTTCTTTTACTTATTTTAATCACCATCTTAGGAAACATTGCATTAGAGACAACTGATTTTTCATGTTTGCTCGTATTTAAAAACTTCTCATACTTATTTGTCTTGGTCATCTTGTTGTCGAACTTGGTCATAGGCGGTAGCACAAGACTAAGTCTTACAATTAGACCATACCTAGAGCAGGAAAACCTCCTCGTTAGTACCATAAGTGGTAACCTATGGTATATTAATGGGTGCCCAAGAAGAAGTAGATAAACCTTATCCTTAATTGTCTTAAGAAAAATCTATGCTAGTACTAAGTGTAATCACCCCAAATTTTTTCAAAAGACTACGTTATTTATTTTACCCAAGAACAAAACCCAAATTTAGACACAAGATTCAAATCCAAAATCCAACTCTCATATCCAAACTAGATCCAAAACCCAAGTTTAGATCCGAATCAAACATTTCAAACTCAAAATCCAAAATTGAGTACAAAACAACAAAGTCAGGTGCTATAAGCATCGCCCACGCGTGCACAGACCTCTTCCTTGTTCAACGCTTTGCCCTTGCACCAAAATATGATTTTGAAGCTTAAAATGAAGCTGGCCACTCGAGAAAACAGTTTATACACTTTTTAAAGAAATTAAACAAAAAAAATGAATTTTTGTGCTTTTATATGAAAAACCCTTATTTTGTATCATAAAGTTTGAAAAATATATATATAACAAAACAAAAATAAAAAAATAATGATTATTGAGTCACGCAAAGTCGCGCAACCATGCGTCGCGCGATTGCACGTCACGTGATTGTGCGACGATCGTGGTAACCTGATCGCTAAAAGCGATCACGCAGAGCGATCGAGTAACGTGATCGCTACGTGCGGCAGTGCGTCGTGTGCTGTTGCGAGCTGTGTGCCACAACTCCAGGACCGAGGCCTGCGCAGTGCGTAGGTCCCATTTGCATGTCAAAACCGGGGCGGTTTTGGTCCATTTGGGTGGGCAATAGGCCTGCCCATACCCCAAAGGGGTGTTTGCAGGCCTAATGGCCAATCCCACTGAATCAAAACATATTTTTAAAAAAATAAAAATAATTCAAAATTATTAGAAATTTGCATTAAATTATTGTGAAATTCAAAAAAAATAAAATTTCAAGTTTTGGCTTCAAAACTCCCCATAAGTACCCCCACAATCCTCCCTCTTGAGCATGAGCTAACCCTTGGAGAAACTCTAGTGCATTCTCACTTGAAGACTTAGAGTTTTCCCTTAGCCCTCTTCCTCTTTTCTATTCATTCTTCTTCTTCTCCAACTTTGGGAGCAAGCTTTATCAAGCTACAACTCTTCAATGTGGCACGAAGGATCTCTTGGAGGCATCCTCTTCATCATCTTGTTGTTCTACTCAAGGGAATCTACGATCATTTCAAGCAAAGTTGTTCATTTTTCCTAAAATCATTTTCATTAGAAGTATGTAATCAACATCTCATTTCATTATTTTCATTGTTTTCTCTCTTTCCTTGAACGTAGCCTTGTTTTGGTTCCCTTGTTTGCTGTCTTTTTTATCTCCTCATGGCCATATGAGACAACTCTAAAAACTCCTTTTCGAAGTCAATAATCTATTATTGAGTGGACCGCGAGCATGAGAAGATGAGTTGATAATTCATTTTATCATTGAATCATGCTCTCTCTTTTCTCTTATATAGTTTTGTTATGGTTCCCTTATTTCCTCTCCGCTTCATCTCCCCATGGCCATATGAGAAACTCTTAAATCTCTATTTTAGAGTCAAGAATCTATGCTCGAGTGCATCGGGAGTATGAGAAGATGAGATGATGTTGCATTCTATGATTGAAAAAGTTCTTTCTATTACTTGAATGTTGCTTTATTTTGGAGATATTGTTCATGCATGGTTGCTTAATTTTTCTATTCATATTTGTCAGTGCACGGCGAGAATGAGAGTGTGGTTTGGGACTTTTTATTCTTATGTTAATTTTTGAGGTTGGGGCTTGTCCAACCCAAGGAAAACCCTCACGAATATGTACATGTTAATATGCATTTTTGTGTCATTTTAGGTTAATTTCCTTCTAATCTTCCAACTATGAAACCTGATAAGTGCCTTATCATGTGGTTTGATTTTCTTTCACACCCAATGGTGGAAGAAACACATTCCCTTGTAACAAATGAAATAACTATGTTTTATGTTCATATATAAAAATATTTGAAATCATGCTTTCCAAAATATTTTCGCAAGAACTCTTTCTAATGTGGCTTTAAAGACTTAGCTTAGGCTCTTGCATGAGTCCAAGCTCCCCTCCAACATATATGAAACTTAAAGTTGGATGTTTTAAGTTACTTTTAATCTCATAAAAACACATATTTATATACATGTTATATACATATATGTGCACATGATGGTTTCCTTCATTGTTCTCTCTCTATGTTTTCATATTCTATTTTACAAATTTTCACATATACATGAATGCATATATACATGTTTTCTATTTTCTCTCTCTAAAATCTTTTATTTCTTTCTTCAAGTTAAATGTCTTCTCCTACAAATTTCTTTTATATGTACATATACATATATATATATATATATATATATATATATATATATATATATATATATATATATATATATATATATATATATATATATATATATATATATATATTCCTCTATTTCTTGTCCTCTAAAATCTCTCTTTCTCTTCCAATCAATATGCAACGGACTATTTTACCAAATGGGTAGAAGTCATCACACTCAAAATGATAGAAGAGTGTCACGTAGTGTCTTTCATTCACAAAAATCTTTTTTGTAGATTTGGACTCATAACATAGTATCTGATAACGTGACTCATTTCAAAAAATAAAATGATGAGGCAGTTGTGTAGTAAATACCATATCAAGCATCATTTTGCATCTCCTTATTACCCCCAAGGCAATGGGCAAGCGGAAGCCACCAGCAAGATCTTGATCTACATCTTGGGACGCACAGTAGAAACTGGAAGAGATTGGCACGAAAAAATGCATGACACTCTGTGGGCATATCACACCACTATGAGAACTCCAACAAATGCTACTCCAGCAGAGCTAGTCTATGGAACAGAAGTGGTCCTACCATTACATATGTTGAAACTTGCGTTGAAGTTCGCTTCTTTTATATAACTTCATGTAAATCAATATCAATAGAAAAGGCTAATGCAGCTCAATTTGCTAGATGAAAAGAAGCTAAAAGTGGCTGAACATACTGAAGCTTCTAGACAATTTGCCAAGTCAGTTATTGAGAGACAATTCAAAGTGAATGACTTCGTCATACGATCGGTGGTATACCTCAGAGGATGACCACGTGGTAAATGGGCACCGAATTGGGAAGGTCTATATGTTATTAAGGAAGTTTTGCCTCGTAATTCATACCGACTGATTGATGTTGATGGGGTGGAACTTGTCGATCTTGTTAATGCTCTTCACCTCAAGAAATTATGTGTCTACTCCTTTTGTATTCATTTTTCAATCAATAACAAATATTTGTGTTTTCACGTCCAATCTACCATTCAATCTGGATTCTTCCCAGTCGTAAAACATAACAATTACATTGAAGAATTTTTTTATTATTATCAATCAAAATTTGATAGCAACCCATGCAGGTAATGGGATAAACCTGCAATGTGAGAGCAACCACGCAAGTAAGGGATTAAACCTGCAATGCAAGCAAATTCAACGTAGTTCAGGGGGGTTAAACCTGAATTCAATATTGGCAAACTCATGCAGGCAAGGGGTTGAACCTACAACATAAGATCAAAGAACTCATTCAAGTAAGGGGTTAAGCCTGAAACATTACTCCGAACATGTTTTGTTTGAAAATTTTGTGGTGTTTATCTTTGTCACTAAGCACGGCTAGCACCAGCTTAGTAACAAAGAGGGGCATCTGTAATCACCCCATTTTTTTCAAAAGACTACGTTATTTTACCCAAGCACAAAACCCAAATTTTGACGCAAGATTCAAATCCAAAATTTAACTCTCGGATCCAAATTAGATCCAAAACCCAAGTTTAGATCAGAAACAAGCATTTGAAACCCAAAATCCAAAATCGAGTTCAAAACAATAAAGTTTGGTGTTATAAGCGTCGCGCGCGCGTGCACAGACCTCTCCCTTGTTTGATGCTCTGTCCTAGCACCAAAATATGTTTTTGGAGCTTAAAACGAAGCCGGCCACTTTTTTGTAACAAAAAAAACAGTTTTATACATTTTTTAAATAAATTAAACAAAAAAAACGAATTTTTATGCTTTTATACGAAAAAACGAGTCGTGCGACCGTGTGTCACGTGATTGCTAAAAGCGATCGCGTAACGTGATCACTTAGGCAATCTCTGCGTGCAGCAACGCGTCGTGCACTGCCACGAGCTATGCACCACCCTTGGGGGTGGTTTTGGTCAATTTGGGTAGGCAATAGCCCTGCCCACATCGCAAAGGGGTGTTTGTGAGGCTAATGGTCAATTCCACTTAGTCAAACCCTATTTTTTTAAAAAATTAAAAATAATTGAAAATTATTTGAAATTCGCACGAAAATGTTGTGAAATTCAAAAAAAATCAAATCTTGAGTTTTGACTCTAAAACTCCCTATAAATACTCCCACAGTCCTCCCTCTTGGGCATAAGCTAGCCTTTAGGAAAACTCTAGTGCATTCTCACTTGAAGACTTAAAATTTTCCCTTAGCTCTTTTCCTTCATTTCCCTCTTCCTCTTTCCGTTTCATTCTTTTTCTTCTTTTTCAACTTTGGGAGCAAGTTTCATCAAACTACAACTCTTCAAGGGAGCACGAAGAGATCTCTTGGAGGCATCCTCTTCATCATTTTGTTGTTCTAATCAAGGGGATCTAGGATCATTCCAAGCAAGCTTGTTTATTTTTTCTAAAATCATTTTCATTAGAGGTATGTAATCAACATCCCATTTCATTCTTTTCGTTGTTTCCTCTCTTTTCTTGAATGTAGCATTATTTTGGTTCTCTTGTTTTCTCTCTCCTTTATATCCTCGTGGCCATATGAGATAACTCTAAAATCTCCTTTTCGGAGCCAAGAAGCTATTCTTGATTGCACCGGGAGCATGAGAAGATGAGATAATATTTCATTTAATGATTGAATTATGCTCTCTCTTTTCTTGAATATAGTCTTGTTGTGGTTCCCTTATTTCCTCTCTTCTTCATCTCCCTATGGTCATATGAGATAGCTTTCAAAACTCTCTTTTCGAGTCAAGAAGCTATGCTTGAGTGCACCGAGAGCATGAGAAGATGAGATGACATTGCATTCTATGATTGAACAAGTTTTTTCTATTACATGAGTGTTGCTTTATTTTGGAGATATTGTTTATGCATGGTTGCTTAATTTTTCTATTCATATATATAAATGCACGGCGAGAATAAGAGTATAGTTTGGGAATCTTTATTCTTATGTTAATTTTTGAGGTTGGGGCTTGTCCAACTTGGAGAAAACCCTCACAAATATTTATATGTTAATATGCATTTTCATGTCATTTTGCATTAGTTTCATTCTAATCTTCCAATTAGAAAAACTAATGAGCGTCTTATCATGGGGTTTGATTTTTTTTCATACCCAATAGTGGAAGAAACATATTCCCTTATAACAAATGAAATAACTATTTTTTACGTCCTCATATAAAAATATTTGAAATCATGTTTTCCAAAATATTTTCGAAAGAATTGTTTCTAATGTAGCTTTGAAGACTTAGCTTGGCCTGTTGCATGAGTCCAAGCTCCCCTCACTCCTACATCAAACCGGATGTTTTAAGTTACTTTTAATGTCATGAAGACACATATGTATATACATGTTATTTACATATATGTGAAGATGATGATTTCTTTCATTCTTCTCTCTCTATGTTTTCATATTCTATTTTACAAATTTTCACATATACCTGAATGCATATATACATGTGTTTTATTTTCTCTCTCTAAAATCTTTTATTTCTCTCTTCAAAATAAATGTCTACTCTTACAAACTTCATATATATATATATATATATATATATATATATATATATATATATATATATATGTATATATATATATATATATATATTCCTATATTTCTTTTCCTCTAAAATCTTTCTTTCTCTTCTAATCAATCTAATCAATACCTTCTTTTTATAAACTTTCATATATGTGTTTGTGTGATAATATATACATGTATATGTGCATGTCTTTCTTTCTCTCTTTCTTCTAAGAACTTCTTTTCTCTCTCTATTTAAATTAAGTCTCCATCTTCAAAAGCTTACCCATATATACATATATGTATGTAAGTATGTACATACATATAAAGATACTTATCTTTCCCTCTTTCAAAATCTTTCATTTGGTGATCTTTGAAATCTCTTTCTCTCTTTTTTTTTTCTAAAGGAGTATCTCATCTTTTTCATTCTTTTGAACATATTTTTCTTTCAAGATCATTTTCATATACTGACTTTACCAAGAAAAACCCCAAGTAATGACCTAATATTGGATTCATGCTTGATAGTTTACAACCTCAACTCAAATTAGATGTATGGTAAAAATGTATATCATAATTTTAAAAAGAAAAATATTAAATGTATGTTATGATAGAAATGCTTGTAGATGAATGTTAAGGTAGGAATGCTTTATTCTCTTTTATCATATATGATCGATGCATTTATGCATCTACACTCACTAAATATCACTTGTGATCACAAACACTGCTCCAAAGAACTTAAGTAAGATGAGATGGAGCTCTAAATAGGTAGTAACCGAATTAGAGCAAATTTTCAAACCTACTTAAAATCTCAAGAGAATACTAAAGTGACTTTAAAATGGTTTCCCAAGCTTTCCAAATAATAGTTATAATGATTTCTCAATTCTAGTTTTTGCCAAAATGTTTTACATTCTCAAGTAATTCTTCAAGCACTCTTTCAAAAGTTTGAAACATCAATCTTTCAATATTTTTCTCAAACACTACACCGCATATAGAATGAAGAGATGTTTAAACCAAAATGAAATGCATCAATAATAAACGTAACCCTTGAATTGATTACCCCTGGTAAAGGCACGGTAAATGGTCGATCCTCATACCGACGGGCGAGTCCCTTTCTCTCTCGTTTTCAAAACAAAACTCATTTTTCTGGATCACTCCAAAAACCAAAAAATTTGGGGATGCAAACACTAAGCCATTTGACTAAAGTATATAAGCATAACTTAGCACTGGATTATTGTGACATGAAGTTATCTCAATTAGGCCCCCTATACCCCTTTTTGCTAAATTCTTGCACATAATAGAAGTATAGAGAATGTTGGATGTACACAAAACCTTATGTGGTGATTTATAACCTTATTATATATCATATCGTTCTTGTCAACCTTGCCGATCTTTCCCACTAATTTAATCTCTATCTTTTAGAATCATCACTCAAGATGTATTCTTTCCAATGTGGTGTCACCTTGTTTTATATTCACATCCACTTCGAGGAAGGACGGAACAGTCTACTTATGTTTCTCTTGAGTTTAGACCCTTGGCCACCGAATGGTATCAGTCTTGGCATCACACATTCTCTCATATATTTCCTTCGTACTTTGAAGAATGTGGGATAGAGACAATGGCGCCGGAGGAATGTAATCAGTGGATGGAAATTTAGTACATGCTATTGCAGGTCGTTGGAACTCAATCACCTATTAATTTTTGTTTTTGTGGGGAGAAATCACAGTTTTGTTAAATGAATTTGTTCAAATACTAGACTCCCTACCCCGACTTGTAATCCAAATGGCCCATTGGAGAAACAATTTATCATGAACCTGACTAAGGTTAATGTAAGTGACCTTATAGCTTACTTTACTAGATGAAAAACTTGGCCCCTAGTAGAAAACCATGAGAGTCAAAACATCAACCTAAAAAATCTGTATGAAAATTTTGGAGTCTATGTTGAGTCTTCCACCTTTTCTCAAAAACTATAGGAAAAGTCAAACATTGCATGATACTTTGCATAGTGGGAGTCACCTTTTTCACCAACGGAACCGACCTCCTAAAAGTTTGCATCACTCAAATTTTTTGGATATGGGGACATAGCGGGACCCAACACTTATCGGTAGCAATGACAGCCTTGGCTTTTCTTTACCGATGACTCATTCGCTTCACCATCAGAGACACCAATTATGTAGAAAGATGCATATATGTTTTACAATTGTGGTTCCTCAAGCATGTAGGACCTCGAGCTAATCTATTTAGAAACACTAATGAAGCATTGACAGTATTAGAACAATACCATTGTTTCATCGAGCAATTAGATAGGAAAGAGATCATTTAGGATTATTATGATCATTGTCAGAATCCACCAAGATACACTCATCATTACCATGGTCGTACCATACTTTTGGGCCCCTATTTCATATTTGATTATTGTGTTGATAGATGCATGAGACAATTCTCTCAGAGACAGAAGATGATTTTTGTGCATGCACTAATTGGAACTATTCCTGAATTCAATCTCAGTTCTCCTCAATGGGCAGCAACGTTCGCAATAAATCGGCAAGAATGGAAGAGGCAAATATCATAAACTTGGTTCTCAGGCCAACAAGTGGTGGGATGCCAACTAGCCACCATCCATCATTCCTTAAAAGTTCCTATTGACAACTTTGTACTCTTTATTTTGTCTTCAGTTGTTGTCACCTTTGTTAATGTTTTCTTTGGATGTAATCTTTGAACTCTTAATGCAATATGAACATTCATTTTGTCATCATTTTCCTCTAATGACTCTTCATTTTCTTGTCTCATAAGGTGAATACTTGAATCCAATAGGATGGTTGAAAAAAAAGCACAAACTAAGCAAGCTCCTTAGAATGAGGTTCCATCTTCTGATCATATGCTAGAAACACTTGGCTTCCTAGCAATCAAACCAGAAGGCTATCATGTATTCTGGTTGTTCATGAAGCAATTCGTGAGGAAGCAAGAAGAACAAACGGCCCTAATGGTTCTACATTACTCCAAAACTAGCAACGAAAAGGCCTACCAAACAAATACGAAACAAGAAAAACAACAAACCTTCTCCTACAAATGATTTCACATCTGACAACAAACGAGCTACTATAATTGTTTTTCCAACATCTTTATTTACTTGTCTCATCCATCTCTTCAATATATATGTCATAGGTAGTTTCTTTAAGTGTTATGCATCCGGTATTGTAAGTAAATGACAACAGACAATGCCCATATATCCTCATAATTTGCATCGACAACTTGCCATGTACTGACTGCTAGGATCATATGAAATTATATACTCTTTATATACTTCATATGCACTATTATCTTCTATTTGTTGTTTGATATGATATTCTTTTGTCTCATCTGCATGTTCATTCACTCAATTTGAGCACCCTATGCAATCCATTAACTCATTTTTCAGATGTTTTCTAAATATTGAAGGAGTAAATGTATCTCGTAAAAATGACTTGCGCACAACACATGTACTAATGGATTCCATTTCATTATTCATCTTGAAGTCTAATTGCTTCTCCATGTGACGTTGTCTTGACAAATTCATTCAAAGATGCATGAGGAGTGAACCAATTCTTAAAATAATAATTCATAATTTCACTTTATTGGGTAATAGGCATACCTGCCATGAAAATGTTATTGCAATATGGTCCTAAGTTTGTCTTTCTCTCCATAAAGTTGTAGCACAATCAATGGTTTCCAGCTTGGGATACTTCAAGATCATTTTTTCAAATCTCAATTTGAATTCTTCAATTGGATCTGACTTGAAAACCATCCCACATCTTTTTGAATTGGTGATTATGTTTATATAAATTATTAACATATGTTGGCACTTTCATAAATATATGCGAATTGCAGCACATGTGCACTGCATTAGGGAATACTTTTTTTATTGTTGATCTCATTGCAACATCCTCATCGGTCGGAATTGAAACCAGAGGTTGTCTACCCATACAATGCAACCATTATTCAAACAGCATTTAAATGATTCCTTTGTTTCATCAATCAAGAATCCACAACAAAAAATTAGATTATGACCATGATGGTTTATCCTGGTAAATAGAGCGAATGGCATGTGATATTTATTTTTCTTATTCATAGTATCAATTGATACTACATCCCTAAAATAACAGTAATCCTCACGAGCTGTGTCGGCCCAAAAACAATTTCTTATTTGTCCAAGTTCATCAACTTGAAAGTTATAATAAAATTCTGTATTCTCATTTCTCTTTTCCTTAAAATAGTTCACCATTGTCTAAGTGCCTTTCCCATAGTAGCTGTTTGCAATTTTCTAAAGTTGTTTATAAAGCTGGTCATGTCTAAATGGCACATGTACTAATCCACCAGCTTCGTGGGCAAACACATCCATGTCCTTTGATGGTTTCATACCAGACTAAATCATATTATTCATATCATTCTTCTAAGGAATATTCATTTTTTCATTGACTTATGAAAATTTTTTCTTGTCAGAGAGTACAAGTAATAGTTGTGTGCATAATATATATTTTTTACATGCCACATATTTGTACTTAAGTACAATTCGATAGACATCCTTACCTTGCAGCCACATCTGATGCTTGCATATCCTTTTTTTTCTTGAAACCATCTTTCTTATAAATAAATTGTTTGTAATATATAACTCCTCCACACTTCTTCTTTGAGTCACATACATGTGTATCAGAACCACCTAGCCTTGCCTAAAAATTATAAAAGTCATAAGCTTTCACATCACTGTCAAACTTCATTCCAATTTTTGGCATAAACTTACTGTCAACATTTGGGACTAATTTTATCTTGTCTGCACATTCAACAATGTTGGTATTATTGGTTGCTTCATTGTTTGTGGCATATGTTGCATCTTCTTCATTCAGGCTATCATCCACATCAATGTCTTTGTCTTCTATGGTATTGTTACCATCCAATAGTGTCATCATTTCATTCACATTTAGCAAAGGCATGCCTTCTCTGGTCGTTGCAGACATGTTCAAAGTCCTTGCAACATTGGAACCAGTAGAGCTGCAACTTTGAAATATATTTGACAACATTCTTGACAAACCCACAACAAGCTATAACAATGTATTGTTGTTATTAAAATGCAAAACAAGATTCTTGCAAAGTACAATAAAATGAGTAGATAAATCATCAATTGAAGAAGGTATCATGCAAACACGGTAGATACTAATGCATTTGAAGTAAGTAGAGAATTTGAACCTCAGTAAACTTTTAAACTGTCATTTACACATAGAAGGAATTCCATAGAAGATCAGAGTATGAAGATGTATGGGGTTACTTCTTTGCCAAATAATAAATGTACTATGGGCATACACTCAAGAACATAGCACATGTAGATGATTAAATGCATTGAAATATGTGGAAATTCATTGCTATTTTTGGGTAGATAAGCGTACATAGTGTATGCAATAAATGTTGATGCATATCTACATATAGATGGAGTAATCACATAGTTGCTGAAATTTGAACTTTTGTAAAATGCAGACGTAGCTGAAGTAATTCAAACAAATCACTGAGAAATCACTAGTTGTACATTTCCTTGTTTATCATGTGGGTGCTCAGGTATTATAGTTCAGCATGGATGTATTGGATGTATTTGTTGGTTCAAGACCACTTAGGTAGTTGCTGGCCACACAAATGTGAGGTTCATCTTTGAATTAGGTTTATTTTTCTTACATTCTTTTTGGTAGTGGTTGAACTAGCATGTCAAATGCATTGAGGTTTATTGAGGTTTATGTAAAATGCTTAATAACCTTTTCCTTGCAAAATCAGTCTTAAAAATTGCAAACCGATGCCTATTACCCCATGATGGTTTTCATTTCTGATGATTGGTGGCATGCCTGCAGGAGTGGAAATGCTGATTTGGAATATGATGTTATATACTTGTTAGGCTGAAACAAGGTAACTACCTTCCCAGCAAACTTACTTTAACAATAATCTTCCTAATAGGCTTATCCTAATTAAGCAAGCTTTTGATGAAGTCTATTGATAATACCAGTGAGATATTAATACTTGATAATTCAATAGAAATAAAAGATCTCCATCCTCCGGGAGTGATGTTGTTCTCTTTCACAAAAATTTATTCAAATTCTAAAAAGGGGTCTCTCATCTCAGTAAGATTTTAGACTGAAACACACGTTTGTGCATGCACAATAAATCATCAACTGAAGAAGATACTGAAAAAATTGAAACATATGTTTGCATATGCACAATATATAGGCATATGACACACTAGCAATTTGCTTACTTAAAAAACTTTTCATGCATCTCTGATGACTCCCTTAGAAACTTTTCATGTGTCGCCGATGACACCCTTAGAAACTCTTCATATGTCACCGGTGGCACACTTGAAATGTCTCAGAATGTTGTAAGGGTTTCTCATATATTACATTTTGAAAACTTAAGGGTTTCAAATGTGGGTTGACATGGAACCAGGTACTTAACTGGTATAAAGTTGATGGTTGGGCCTGACCCGATAACTAAGTAGGTTGGGCTTGGGGTGCTAGCAAGGGCTTCGGGCCAGCCTCAGTCCGACTTTGTTGAGGCTTGGATTGGCCCAGCCCGATGTCCAACCTTAATAATAACCGTGTCAATTTACTCTTCCTCTTGAGAGTCCCTCCATTAGAATACAAAATAATTGTTATTCAAATGGGACAGTTGTCTAACTATTAAAAGCTAATGAGGCAAGGGACGACAAATATATACTCTTCTACGAGCAATCGCCAATTGTCCCTTGGCATTGTGGTGGTACTGAATGTCGGTATAATGAAACATCCAAGATTTGAAAACCGGTATGTGAAGATGGAGACAAGAAAGAAAAATCAATGAGGTATTTCAAAATACATCTTTTTCTTGTTTATAATGGAAAGCTGTGGGGAGTTTGCTTCCTTCTCATTACTTCAAAGAATAGAAGAACCACTGTATACAAGAACGCAAGAAAAACAAACCACGGAGACCCTAAAACAGCCTTAACACGCCAGGATAGAGGGCTTCAAGAATCATCTAAGTTTTCTACAACAGAAAAACATAAAAAAAAAATTGCAAAATTAAGACCACGAATGAAGCAAAAGCAGTCACAGGCACAAGGGAACTCGCGGCCGGTAAGATTCCATCAAGAATATCCAATCATAAATGATTCACTAGACAGGATGGCAAGACGCAGAAGACACGCATTAAATTAACATCTGATGTGCATTTCTTACAGATATGTGAGAATCAACTTCTTGTATTGGTCGAAAACTTGGTAATGAAAATTTTAAATATTTACTCACTAATTTAACTTTCAAAATTATAAACTGAGATTGCATAAAAGATATACCATTAAATATGGTTAGCTCCATTCTCTAAAAAGTAGGCGCTAATTAGAAGCAAGAAGCGTGGAGTTTCTCAAGACGTTTCTCGTCCCGCGCGAGCGCACCCAGAGAGAGAGAGTACAGTCAAAGCACAAACCAGTCAAAGACAGTTCTGGGGCTTCTTAAAAAAGTGGTCTTATGGGTTTTCCTTTAAAAAAATGAAGAATAATAAACAAATATTTAGTAATTTATTCGTTTGGCAATTTCGAGAGGCGCCCTTCTGCCTCTTGAAAGATTCTCCCACGCTCCCGTTTTCCGATTTTCCCATGGCATCGCGTCCGTTCATGCCTTAAAATCCGACGGCTCAGGATTTGTGAAGGGAAAATCCTTGTTGAGGGTCCTTCCGCCAGAAATTATCGTTGACATCCTCACCTTAAGCAAAATTGTCTGGTGAACGGCTTAGTTTAAATTATTTTCAAAAACCTCTCAACTCCATGGGAACAAGGTCTATGATAACCTTAAGTGTGTGTTTGGATGACCTTCATAAAAAAAAAAACTGTTTTGAACAAATTGGTTTTGTGAAAAAATGGTTTTTAACTATTTTTTAAAAATTGGTTTGTGTATTTAAATGACACGCCTAAAATTTATTTTTTTATGAATAATTTGGGAACCAAGTTATTCAATCCTTGTTAAAAACCGAGTTTTTCTCAAAAATCATTTTTTTGAGAAAACTTGATTTTAGTGTCGTCCGAATACTCGGAAAAAGCTGTTTCGTCTCCAAAAATATGTTTTCGAGTATTATCGAAACACTACCTGAATATTTTATCATATACTTTTTGGTTTTTTAATTGACACTCAGCTGTAGCCACAAGTCCCTCACGAAGACAACGGCAGGGAAAACGCAGGTATATCACTATAAACCTTTTTGCTTTTTCTTTAGATAATATGAGTCATATAATACGTCCAAATAAGATTTTCTTTTTTAGTTCATGTTATATTTCCACGTAAGCAATGCTCTAATTTACTTATTTATGCCTAAGCAAGCTAGTGCCAGTTTTCTTGTTTTACTCTACAAAAAAGGTTTGGGTTCTTTTCTCCCAGACAATTAAACCAATCAATATGTATAAAAAGTTGCCTCCTTCTTTAACCTCTTGATCGTTCCATAAAGATATGTTTGTTTGCCAAGGAAACTCACACTAACATTGCATGAAATCGGTAAAATTCTGGCGCGGGGTAGAGATTTTTGTTTGGGAGCACTAATTGAAATAGTTTTAGATTTTAAGAGGCACCAACATACATAAATGAACAAATTGACAATAACATGTAAACCAAAAAAAATTGAGGGATTAATGTGAGAAAATGCCTACACTTAGGGCTGCACAACAAGTCGAGCCAACTCGGGCTCGACTCGAACTCGTTTGAAAAAACTCAGCTCTTGCTCAACTTGCTTATAAACAAGCTGAGTTCAAGCTTACAAAGATACTTGAAATGAAAAACGAGTCGAGTTTCAGGAACTCAACTCGTTTATACTCGATTTGATTCGCAAATCGATATTTTATATAATACTACCAAAACTAGTTCACTGGTTTTAACTTTTAGGATAAAAATAAATTTTCACAAGTTACATGAGTTAAAGTCTTACTGAGTTAAACGAGTTACATGAGTTAATACCAAACGAGTTAATGCCTAAAGGAGTCGAGTTTGAGCTCGATTTTATGTAGTTGAGTCGAGCTTGAACCAGCTATAAGGAGCTTGAACCAATCTCAAATCTTTACCACCGAACTAAATTGATAGTAAGCATCCTTTGCTAAAAGAGGGTTACTTAAAACTTTCTTTTCACCTTCTCAACATGCACTAACGTGTGTGCGTACTTCAAATTTGCTGATGTTTTTTATTAATTCAGCAGGGCTTATCATGCCAACTAAACAATTGGATCCCTAGGACGCAATGTTGCATTCCTGACTTATCCTGTGCCTCTTCTTTGCCCATTGATGAGTATACTCAATTTTTTTTTGGCATACTCGAAATCTCAAACTTGAATTTGAAACTTTCTGAGGTCAATTCCACCAAACAACTGTAGCATGCCTCCAATATAATATACTCAATCTGAAATTAAAAAAAAAAAATCTTGCATCAATAATAACAAATAGACAAAGTTAGATCAAAAGTATATAAAAATAATTGATACGCAAGTTGAAGCGTAAGAAGACGATACCCCAAAGCACCAAAGTAGGCAGAGAGCATACAACTAATACATTCCACTTATTGAAAAGGGTAGATTGTCAGTTGATGTTAAAGTTGTCTTTGGAGTGACCTTGTAGGTGGAGGCTTCAGTTTTTTTTTGGGTTATATAATGAAATACTCTTTCTATTCACTAAAAAAATAAATAAATAAAAAATTTCTTAAAAATGCCAATTAAAAAAATAGTAAATGCATTAGGCAGGCTTTAGTTTTATGGGCAACATAAGGTTAGACAGGACCTCGTTATATAAGTTAATATGCTGCAATTCCAAATACATTTAGCCAGACAATCTGGAGCTCATGTCTGCAGATCGCTGTTTACTTTTTAGGCTCACATGATGCTGCTTGTTATTAAATTAGACCACAAAAAAGAAACAAACATAGGAACGAACGAAGAGTGCACATTGATATTCTGCAAATTTTTGGGATTGTGAAAGATATTTTACGCAAGGACGCATGTGGCCTTCTCTGTTATTCAAAGGCAAGAAAACAGAAGCATTGTGCTCAGACAGGTGACATGACTGCACGTGCGTCGCGCTGGCCGAGGCACGTGCGACCGGAAGTTGGCAGTTGCTACTGTAAAATAAATTATTTCACTATTACTCATCAAAACAAATTTTTATTTCTTTATCACGAGAACCAGCCACTCAATCCTTTCGTTGCAAAAATGGAGATTCAAATATGAAATCCTGTTTCATTGGTCTTGGTAAATCTACCCTTAACATTCTTACTCTTAAAAGTAAAAATAGAAATTGCATTTTGTTATATTATTTTTTTATGTCCATTTATCTCATTTTATGGGAAGGAAAAATTTTGAAATCATCAAATGCTCGGTAGTTCCTTTTGTGTCTCAAAAAGTATATTCTTATTCATTGTTCTGTTTACTCATAATCATTTTTATTCCTTCTCAAATTTAGTTTGAAAAATATTTAAAGTTCTCAATTTGTAGGTATGGATGAATTTGTGATTTTCTAAAAGGCATGAAAGAATGTACCAATGGTCGATAAGTATGGGATGAATACAAAAATAACAAAAATAAAAATGAAAGAGAGATGAAAAGAAAACACAGGGTAGGAGCAGAGCAGGCCTTCCGCCTTTGCAGTCTTTCTTGGAAAGAGTTGGTCTCATCTTGGCCACACTGGTGTTCTCCTTTTAGCCTTTTCTTGATCCCACGGGGTCTCTCCTACACTTCGTAGAGAAGACTTCGTTTCAGAAGCAGGGTCTTTTCCGTTTTCTTTGTTTTGTTCCCCTTTTTCCCTTTCCTCTTCGACCTTGTTTGCACGAGGAACGAGTGAATGCAAGTGATTTTTCCTGTAGTGGAACTTGATGGTGCTGTTGGCTTTTTGAGGTGGGTTTCTAGTCTTCTTTTTACTCTCTCTCTCTTTTCATCTTGGCTGTTCCATGAATGGCCCATCATCTCGGCTTCCTTCATGTGGATTTTTTGGGTGACTGGACCGTGATGGGTACTGCCTTTTTCGCACATTGTTGATGACGACTGATTCTATACGCTTTGATGTGGCTGTGAATGGTCAATGAATGACTTTGTTCCTCTTGCGCCCTCCCCACATTTTGTCTGCTTTTCCATGACGCAGATGGGCGGATCAATCTATCGCATGGTTTCTTAGTTTCTTACGGGTGCGGCTTTGTTGGAGACTCTGTTTCTGGTTGTTGGATTGTGGAAGATGACAATGCTTCAGTTGTCCTCTTGGAGGAGAGATGGTGAGGTTGCTAACAGTGTGTTGGATCTAGATTGTGGTACTGTGATCAGTAAGGATGAGATTCCATGTGGTGAAAAGGTGGATTTGGGAATGATGATTGAGGAACTGGAAGGCATTGAGGTGCCTACTGTGTTCATCTGCCCCATTTCGCTGGATCCCATGCTGGACCCTGTGACCCTCTGCACTGGTCAGACATACGAGAGATGCAACATCTTGAAGTGGCTCTCCATGGGGCACTTCATCTGCCCTACCACAATGCAGGAGCTTTGGGATGACTCCGTCACTCCCAACAGGACCCTTTCTCAGCTTATTTACAGTTGGTATTCTCAGAAGTATGTGTTGCACAAGAAAAGGTCTGAGGATGTGCAGGGCAGGGTGACTGAGCTGCTGGAAGCCCTCAGGAAGGTCAAGGGGCAGGCGAGGATTCAGGCCCTCAAGGAGCTTCACCAAGTTGTCGCTGCCCATGTGTCCGCCAAGAAGGCGGTGGCTGACGAGGGCGGCATTGCGCTGGTGTTGTCTCTTCTTGGCCCTTTCACTTCTCATGCAGTTGGCTCGGAAGCCATCGCCATTCTGGTGAACTTGGATCTTGATTCGGAGGCGAAGACGAACCTGATGCAGCCCGCGAAGTTCTCTTTGTTGGTGGATATGCTGAATGAAGGGACAGTGGAGACGAAGATTAGTTGCACCAGGCTGATTGAGCTGATGGTGGATGAGAGGGATTTCAGGTCAGAGATGGTGTCCAGCCTCAGCTTGCTGGTTGGTTTGCTTAGACTGGCAAAAGATAAAAGATACCCGAACGGCATTGCTGCAGGCCTTCGCTTGTTGAAGACTGTCTGCTCATATAAGCAGGTTAAGATTTTGGTTGTTAGCATAGGAGCAGTATCTCAGTTGATGGATCTCTTGTCGTGTTTGAATTCGGAGGTTTTGGAGGATGTCCTTTTCATACTTGAACTACTCTCTTCGATACCAGAAGGGCGGACAGCCCTGAAGGATTGCCCTTGCACAATACAGAATCTAGTGAGGCTACTTATGAGAGTTTCAGAAAATTGTACTCAATATGCTCTATCAATCTTGTGGGAAGTTTGTATGCTAGCTCCAGAGGAGTGTGCCTCTCTTGCTGTGGAGGCTGGATTGGCGGCAAAGCTTCTGCTTGTGATACAGAGTGGTTGTAACCCGGTAGTGAAGCAGCGATCTGCAGAGCTGCTGAAGCTATGCAGTCTTAACTACACGGCGACCATTTTCATTTCCAAGTGCAAACTTACGAGAACAATGCAGTGAGGATTTCTCGGTGTTTTGACAGCAAGTTGGCCTTTACCATGTCTGTTCTTGGAGACTGTGAATTGATCTGCACCCGTGAAGCGTTTGTGTGTGACGAAATGGTAAGAAGGCCCCCGTTACCATGAGGATGGTCGCTGCCCTGCTTCTGCTTCTCTTGCGAGGTAATCACAGGGATGTTGTGTGTAAATTAGCCTATGTGGAACGTCCCTGTTCTTCCTGTTTATATAGTAAATGTTCCTGCTGTATATTTTTCGGCATCTCACTACGAGAACGTTTACCCGAACGAGCAGGTGAGTTTTCTGCTGTGCTTCTTGTTGGATTGGTGAAGTATTGTAAATTAGTTCATGGATGGGATTAAGGGGAAGGACAGGTGCACTCTACCATGTGGAAGAACGGAAGAGCTATGATAAAGACAGCATGATAATTCAAAATAAAAACAAGAAAGCATTGAAGCTTTGCAGTAAAATAACTGTGGTTCTTATTTGTTATCCAACAGAAAGTTGGTCAACTGATGAGCATTTCATCAATATAATCCTCGCCTGGGGACATTTCCTTCGAAGCTGTGCCTTTCCAAATCTGAAATGCCTTCCTGGCCAACAATGATGCTGTGGTCGTCCATTCGGGGTTGTGTTCCCAAAATTTTATAGTAAAGACTGTAAAGGAATTCAGATCCTTTGCGTTGTATCTCTCTGTAGAGTTGAGGCACTAATGATGCCATTATTCAGCTTGAGTTTTTGCTGAACTCATGAATTGAAAAGTTCCCAATTTAGTATTTGCTATCTTCCATCGTTTTCCGGAATGCTGGTTTCTCAGTTTTTTTCGTTCTCCGGTTGCTTCGGTTTATCTATAAGAAACTGTTCTTTTGTTGCTTAACTACCACAACCCTTCACGTGGTTAAATTTGAACCTATCATATCGCTTATCTTTGTCTTCTACGACGCACTGAAATAGACCGTCCATGCTTTTGCATTTTCTGATAAGCTGTTCCATGAAAAGATTTCTTTTTAATAAATTTCTGGTCTCGTTTCTGCTTAACTATCCTCCACTTTTTTCTAGAAAGATTTTGAATTGATCGATTCTACAAATATGTATGCGTTGATCGCTTTTTTCTTGATCCCACATCCCACTGATGCTCAGTAAAATGTAAATAGAATTCCAGCGTCAATTTCATGGTGGTCCATCATTCAAAATTTGCATTCCATTAACCCACATGCTACAGTAGGCTCAGACATCATCTGTTGGACTGAGAAAGACTTCCCTCCAAATCAGGGAATCTACATCTTTCAGCATTCATCAGTTTTCTGGTCATTTAAATAGAAGGATTCCACATTAGGAAGGCAGAACATTCCTGAATTTATTTCGCTGTTGGCCGTTTTTTAGTTTCCCGTTCAGGCTATACCATGTATGAACCAACTGGTGTATTCTGTCTTCCTCTTCTTCAAGCGGCTGCAGGAAGAAATTTTCAATAGAATCTGTACAAGCGGGAAAAATCATCTGTCTATATATGACAAGTCCCAATGGTAGTAATAATTTAAGCCACACAGAATTATTCACAGCTACAGTAGCAGTCTGCAATAAAAAAACAAGGCTGCTGGGTTTCTCTCTCATGAGCTGGTACAATTTCCTTACCAAGGAAAATCTTTCATTTCACACCGGGAGAGCGGAAAATCTTTCAGTGATCGACTCCATATTTGCAGCCTTGCAGGTTTTTGATTAATGATAGAAGACCCTTCGAGTACTCCTTGACCGAAACAAGGACACGACTGAATATGCACATAATTTTAAACTTTTTTTTTTTTGTACTTTTATGAAATGATAGATCTTGACAACAAAAACTCTTGAGGCAGTCACATTCCTTGTTGTTTTGGACACTAAAAGCTTCGTGTCCTCGAGTCCAACCTTCAAAAACATATTCTTCTTTTTTACTTATTGGCATATCGAACGTGTCCTTTGGTTGTGTCCTTGTGAACCCAGTTCTCGTTGCTCAGTAAAAGTGAGTTTGCTCGTCTTCAAACTTGTGGAAGTAAAACACCTTCTGTGGAACTGAGGCCATTGTCATGAATATGTCAGGTGCAAACCAGAGTTGTCTGCCATTGATGGCATATCAGTTGGTCTCGGCATCATCACTTTTAGCGTATAAATTTCAAAGATCATCACTCAGTACGTGAACAGGAGAAAGTGGAGCCCGCAGAGTTCTGCTACCACGTGCAATGGTATGGCAGAATGTGTAGGAAACAAAGAAAAGCTGCAGATAGTTTTATTATTTCGTGAATGAATGCTTCTAGCAATAGTAGCGCCATTATGGATCATGATGGGTTCGACTTTGGAGCGTATGCATATTTGCACTGCTGCTATTGCTTCCTACCTTTTCACAGGACATTGATCATTAAACGAAGTTTTCACACTACTATTATTGCCAGGTCATTTTTTTGTCAATTCAGCTTAACATTGTAAGAATTATATTGTTCTCTATGAATAAATTTGCATGCAAATCAGATCTGTAAGGTTGGATGAAAAAATATGTTGTTTATGAAAAAGAAGAGTAGCAAGTGGGAGTGTGTGTGTATATATATATATATAGGGGGAAAGAAAAAATGATGATTCTAATTCTAGTACCAAGATGCATTTCACTTGTAACGTTGTCTGATCCATCATGACGGATATATATATATAAGGGGAAAGAAAAAATGATGACTCTAGTATCAAGATGCATTTCATTCGTAACGTTGTCTAATCCATTATGATGAACGGTTGAGAACAACATAAGAAGAAAAAATATAAACTAATATTAGATGAAAATCACTTTTTTCTAGTTGTTTTGTTTTTTAATTATCCAATTGATGACTTCACGAGTGAACTAAGTAACTCTCGATAATCAAATCATTGTTCATCCCTTGTTTTTGCTTGAAGTAATGTCATGAGCACTGAACAGGGGTGCTTTGTGCAATCCCATCATATCACCATCACGTCACATGCAAAGCTCTATGTGCAAGTGCTTTGTCGATTCACTTTGTTCGTAGCCTAACTTTCTGATTGCTTTGTGGGCTTTGCTCATCAATTGGCATAGAGGGAAGTTTCCAAAACTTGATCACACCGCACCCTCTCTAGGCCTGAAGGAGCAAAGGCGCCACACATGATTTGCATTGTTTCATGTACCAGAACAACCAGTAATGGTTGCCTTTTTGAAAACCAACAACATTTGGAATTGCTCAAAAGGGTCATTTAGGAAAGGAAAAATAGGTCATTTAAGAAAACTTTTTTTTGATGAGTTCCATATTGATGATAGCGACGACATCAATGATGACTTGATACATGGGTCACGTATGAAAGGAAAAATGGGTCATTTAAGAAAACTTTGACTTGATACGGAGCTGCTAAAGTGTGCTTTGTGGGCAAAGCTCATTGGTACAAAGCTTTCTTTGTGTTAGTTTCTTTGTGTTAGGGCTTTGCTCGTTGGGTGCAGGTTGGATGATTTCAAAACAGACTCCTTCATTCATTAGATAGAAAAGAAAGACATCCTATCAATAGAAAGTATTTAATATATATATATATATATATATATATATATATATATATATATATATATATATATATATATATATATATATATATATAGAGAGAGAGAGAGAGAGAGATGAGATCTTTTAGTTTCAGTTTTTATTGGAAATATGTAACCCTTGGTAACTTTTATTTAGGCCCTACTAAAAAATTAACTAATGTAAATAATATTCTCTGACTTTTTAGAGATATGTTTAACACACATATATATATATACATATATAAAGAGAGAGAGAAACAGAGAGATCTATTAGTTTCAGTTTTTATTGGAAAGATGTAAGCCTTGGTAACTTTTATGTAACTTCTATTTAGACCCTACTAAAATATTAATTAATATATAGTCTCAATAATATTGTCATCTATATGATTTTTTAGAGATGTGTTTCACAATTACTATCAACAACTTTGTAGATGGGTCACTTAAGCCAGACCTATTTCCATTCTCATATAAAAGATAAAGTCAAACATTTGCTTAAATCCATGGACTCGATCATAATATCTGCTTGGGAGGAATGAAACAAAAGGTTGCTCAAGAAATACTTTCTCGTAGGATCGACCATCAATTGAGGCCCATCATTAACTTCATAAATCTTAGGAGTAAATAAAGGACGTTCCTGGAAAGTGTCACCATCACTAAATGTCAAAGTGGCAGTCGGCACAATAATTTAGGGTAGTTCATTCGAGACAAACCCATACATAAGCGACTCATTCATTTGATAAAGGGTTTTTTTTTTTTTTTTTTTTTTTTCTGCAAGACAAAATGTGATTTGTTGATAAGTTCCGTCCCAAAGACTACGTAGATTTATAAATGCTATTCTAATGTTTTATGAATTTACAACCTCTTGGTAAGAGCGGGTGACTAGGGCCCGGGTCCTAAAATTGGCTGCCCGGCAAACCCAAGTTAGCTTTATGTTAGCCTGATAACTATTTTACTATAATTATTATTATTATTATTATTATATATATATATATGTATTAAATTGCATTTAAAATTCATATCTTTTAATCTAATCAGGCTATGCCGGGCCTTGGGCATGGGTTATGGGCACTTGGGGTCTGGGCTGCAGTCACGAGCTCAACCCAAGCCTGAATTCTTATCAGGCCGGGCCAGCCTGATGCCTAGCCCTACCTCTTGGTCCTTCCAATGTGCACTTCATGAGGGCAATACAGCAAGTTCCCTCCTATGCTAAGTCTATGAGTAGTGGGAAATTTAAGGAAGCAAATGCACTGTCCATGCTGATCAACAATCCACTAGAGACATATCTAGATAATTACAAGATTGAGGACTGTAAGTGGGAGGGACAAAGCCAAGGGGCCCAACAGGGCTATGGCCACCCCTGACATTTTTGGAAGTAAGTTTTCAAATGTAGGCAATGGTGAACAATGGTGGAACCCTAATCAGGTCAATTTGAGAGTGCTTCTTGGAAAGCCCCCAACAAATGTCTCCTGGGTGTAGAGAGTTTCAGGTGTTCCAAATGACATTGAGGAAGAATCACTTTCTAAGGTGGAGTCGATCAACAACAGACCACATATCTTCCTTCCAGCCAAGGACATCAAAATCTTGAAGAAAGCTTATTGATGTTGTGTCATGGCTTGTTTCATAGATGATTCAAAGAAAAGAAGCATAATATAGAGTTATATAAGTTGAAAAATTAATGGAAAGAAATCAAGAACCCCAGATTTTTTTTCTAGGCAATGGTTTATTTCTCCAAGTGAAAGATGAGGAATAGTTGAAGATTGTCTTGTGTAAAGGAGCCTGGCAGTTTGGCGGACATGTATTGGTAGCAAGGAGCTGAACTCTCTACAACTCTTTGTGCAAGGAGGATTGGCTTTGTGTTTCTTTGTGGGTGAGAGAGTTCCCAACTTGCCTCCTCCCTTGTGGAATGGTTAGATCTTCAACGTTGTAGCAAATGCCCCAGAGAAATTTTCTTGGAAACATATTTGCACACTCAAACCCATCTGCATTTGAGGTTTGCTCTCGTCAAATCCCAAACCAAAAATAAAATTGCTCTTGAAGGAGTAGTAGTAATACAACATGAAGTTACTTACGAAAGTATCGTCAAATTTTGTTTTAGATGTAAAGTGAGCTCTCACATGATAAAGCAGTGTCGATTCATTCAAGTGAAGAGCAAATAGAAGTTGACTGAAGTTCAAGCAAATCAAGGCTGGTATATATGAGGCACAAGTTTCTAAACCTAATAGGCATAAGGTTACTGTTAGGGGATAGCTGCATAAAACTATCACCAACCTGATGGAGATGTCTATGAACAAATTTTGTACGGTAGCTCTTTCGAACATTTAGACAAAAAAAACTGATGATAAAGAAGAGATTGTCAATGAAAAGTAGATGATTCTTCATGCACGTGCCCAGAATAGCAACTCTGGTGCTTTGTCTTAAATGTCCTAAATGATCTAATAATTCAAATATGATTAGTGAAAAGATGTCTTTACCTCCTGCACCAACTATGGAGCACTCTCTTCTGGATACCCCTATAATTTCTACACCAACTATGAATGCAAACTCTAACAGATATGCAAAATATTGATTCTATTGTAGAATCGATGGAACAAGAGATGTACAACTATAGTTTTGATGCTTTAAATATCTCACATGAAACTAAGAATCTTATCCCAAATAAGAATCCTATCATGGAAACTTTGTAGTCTAGGAAAAAAAACTAAGATTCTATATATAAGCATGAGCATAACAGAACATATGCCAACTACAATAGAAAATATGCCATTAACCGTGTGAAGCTGCAAAAAAGACAATAATGAAATTACCTAATTCAATCAAATAGTCCAAATTATGAAATCTAAGAATTATTGCGGCAGTTGTAGAACCTATTTCAATTTTATGTAGCGTGGACCTTTCTACATATGCAGGCACCCATGCACCTACTTGAAAAGAAAACAATTTCCTAAAACGAATTACTAAATTTTAAGAACCGTGTCATATCCCCTATAATTCCAAGATGTGAAAATTTTTCTCATTTCAAATGATTAACCGCTACACAATTATTGCAACTAGGAAAATCAGTGCTCCTTCCCTAAACCAACTCTTACCCCATTTACAGATCATTCCAAAGTCCCGCTGAAGAAGAAGTTCTCGTTCCCTCTCCCTGCACCTTCAACCTCTTGTAGTTCCTGCCATGCACCCTATGCACCTTGCCCACCGGATAAACTTGATCCCCCAGTTTTGAAGCCAGAAATCCACCTCTCTCTGCCTCCTACCCCTCCTCATAAAAAGTCTGTTGCTTTTCCACTTTCTCTCATCCAAACCTTTTGGGAACTCCATACCACCCAACACTGGCAAAAACTATTGACCAGTTGGAACCCAACCATGGGTATAGCCACGAATAGATCCTTGTCCCATTGTCAATCCCCCACCTCCACTCCCAGCTCTGCACCAAACCCTTTTGCTTCACACTGAAACAACAAACCCTAGCTCCTCCAAACTCAAACTCATACAAAATCCCAAAAAAATCAAATAGGACGAGAGAATCTATCGCTCAAGCTGGAGAGAGGTCATTGAAGGAATTTAAAGACCCACTACCTTCCTAATGGGCAAATAAATGTTCTATGGATTTTGATCGCACGCCTTGTGGACAATTTGAAATCTAGAGATTGAAAACTAGGATTTTGATCTTTTATTCTTTGAAGGTGGACTTTTTTCAAAAAAAAAAAAAAGAACAAGAACCCACTTGAACATGGGATTCCACACTCGATTGTCAAGGATCCTACAGTTCATTTCACATGGTCTAAGAACAAATGTGAGCCTAAAACCATCTTATGCAGATTGGATTAGGCAAGCATAAACCATAAATGGAACAATATTAGCTAGAAAGTACACACTGCCTAGAGCTGCATATGACCACTCAAATTTGATTCTCGCCTTAAAGAACAACATGGCTACCTCAGGTAAATACATTTTATTGTGAAAAGGTGGTCATTGAAGAGTAGAATGCAAACACTTATGGTTGTATCATAAGTATATTGCTAAAAAAAGTTGCTAGAAGCAAAAAATTGCATTTTCTTATGGAATGTCAATAGCTTGGGAGCTAAGGTGCAATCCTTGAGGTAAATGAAAAATATTGAGTCTGGTGCAACACAACTCCATTCCAATATAATTGATTATTAGTGTCAATTGCATTGCATATTGGAGATTGCCCTAAAGGAGGAGGAATTATTTTGGCATCAGAAAGCCATAATGAATTGGCTTAGTGCAAGGATTTATGTAAAACATAGGCAAAGTAGAAGCAGTATCCACGTAATTGAAGTTAATGGTGTTAAAGTCGACTTTCATGATAAAATTCATGCGCTCTATAAGTAGTATTTTCAGGATTCCTTTGCCACTCCCATCAACTCTGCAGGTATGTTGGACCACTTATAAGATGGTCCTTGTGTTTCGTTAGTTGAAAATGAATATCTTGAAACAAGTCATTACGAAGAAGTCAAAAATGCCATTTTAGTATAACTAACAGAAAATCCCTTACCTGCTAGATTTGGGTTAGAATTTTACAAGTTTTATTGGCATATCATTGATGATGATGTGTTTAATGTTGTTGTTTCTTTAATTCAAAAAAAATAGCCAAAAGTGTTAGTCAAAAGTTTAGGGGGCAATAAGCATCAAAGGTTTTAGGCTAATTGCATTATACAACTTTTTTCATAAAATTATAACAAAAATTATGTTTGAAAGAATGATAAAATACTTTTCAAGCCAAATGAAAAAGGATAAAATTGCATTCTTACCTAGAAGATATATCCTAAGGAGGAACCATGATGATAAAATGAAACTTAGCAAAGTCCTATGATTATGGACATTGGGAATTCCTCAAGCTTTCTCTTTCAAAGTTTGGGTTTCTATGATTTTTGGACTAGAATACATACATGTATTTCTTTGGCTAGTTATGCAATGTTGATTAATGGTAAAGTAGCTCAGTTTTTTATTGTAGCAGGGGCATTAGGCAAGGAGATCCCTTATCTCCATTCCTATTTATTGTTGTTATTTAAATGTCATGCAGAAGGTTGATTTGTGAACTGTACCATCGTAATATTAAAATTCCTAAGCAACTAATATGACATCAACTTCTGAAGATCAATGTTTTGTAGATGATGTGACTTTGGTTTGCAAGGTTGACATTTATTCTATATGCTATATTAGAAATATATTAGCTGAATTGGAACTTAAAGTTGGACCAAATATTAATCCTCTTAAATTATTTAAATTCAATGATAGTCTATGTGATGATTTAACAACTTGCTTGGGCTGGAGAAAGCTAACCTGCGAATTTGATACCTTGAGCTGCCTCTTTTCAATGGCAAAACTTTAAGTGGTAGAATGTGCACTCCATGTGACTTTTTGCTTAGAAAGGTTACCTTCCAACTTATAGATGTAAGCTTTGTCTTATTAAGCTTGTTATTAACCAAATAGTCAGTTATTAGTTGATGGCCTTTCGAGTTGCCCAAGCATGTGATCTCTTTTATTAAGAAAGAATATTGTGGGTTGTTATGGGGGGATTCTATCAATATTCATAGACTTCATTTGCTCAATTGGTACATTGTGTTTTCCCTTAAAAAAGATGGCATGGGGACCCATGGCTTACTAATCTACAATAAAGCTCAAATTATCTTTTACTATTCAAATTGCTATTGAGAAATTATGCTTGGGCAGCTTTTCATAAAGAAAAAATATATATTGTCTAAAAGCATCTAGTTATACAAATGCAAGCCCAATGATTCTTGGGCTTGGAAGGGTCTCCTATGGGATTGGGAGGAGATAAGTCACGTCATTGCATGGAAATTGGGTAATGGCTATAAAGTAAGGTTTTGGTTAGTTAATTGGGGTTGGGGGTGCTTAATTTCCTTTAAATGATGGAGATTATGAGTTATATAAATATGACTTACGATACACGGTTAGTTGTACCCTTCAAAATTGAAAACCAAATTATTGGATTCACTTTGCTCTCCTTGGCTGAAGCATGTTTGTTGTCTTTTTATATGGATCGAGAAGGAAGGTGTTCATGTTTAAAGCTTGGCAGATTATATATTTACAAGAGAGTCAAGTTTAAGGAATCTAAGGATGTCTGATAAAAGGGAATATGGAAAAACACAGCTACACCTAGGGCACATTGTGTCTCTTTTTTGGAACACAGAATTAAATTGCTCTCCATGGATAGACTACAGACTTTTGGCATCAGCCTTTCTAATAAATACATATTATGTAAATGTGATTCAAAATATACCCTTCACCTATTTTTAAAAGGTAGTTTTCTGGCATGATGTGGAACTTCTTAAAAAAAATTGTATGCAAGTAAAGCTATCTTACTCTATGATAGCGACTTAGATATGGTGATGTTGTAGAAAACTCGATTTTAAATGGATAGATAAAGCATAGAGGATGGTTTTCACATTGTTCATTTGATATATTTAGAAATATAAAGCTCCACCAATCATGATGGAAGTTGTAAACTAACTTCCTTGGTTAGTAATAATATATGGGAAGGCTTAACTTATTCATTCTTAATGGTTTAAGAAAAATATAGCTAATATTTCTTTGTGGCTCAAGTGGGGAACATGTGCTCATGCTTGACCTTTTTGGAAATTCAAGAATCATGTTGCAAGCTATCATTTTGGAGAATGGATGTGTTCAAAATATTATTTTCATGCTAAAAGACAAATCAAGTAATTTTATTAGATCCAAAGTTCTCTCTGAACTTTAGAACATGAGAATGCAAGCTGTTGATTTGGCATGAGAGCCTGTTTATCATGTTATATTTTTTTAAGGAAAAGACATACTAGTGTTGGGCCCCAAACATTGGTATGTTTGGATCAAGAAAGCTATTTAATAGTTTTGGACAGGATGAGTGTGTTGTTTAATCGAGAAAGCTAGATGAGAAATCAAATTTATTTTCCTTTTTTTAGAAGTATTCTATAGAAACTTCTTTTTGTATTCTTTGCCATCTAGCATTGTAAATCTTTTTACAAGTTTTTTCTTAAGTTTCAATTTTTTGCTTCATCTATATTTTTTCACAATGTATGTCACTAATAGTTTCAAGTATACAACTAGGTACTACTTTCATCTATACTTGTTAACAACTTACGTGCTAACAATTTCAAGTGCACAACTGCTTACTAATTTGGTTAATTAAACTGACATGGTTTTGGATATGATGCAAAGTCCTCTAATGTGAACTAATGTCATTCATTATCTTCATTTTTCTATTTTACCTTATCTTCTTACTATAAAGATAAGGAGATGATGGATAAGATTGTTAGCAATAGCATTATACAAACAACTTACATGTACCTACTCCAAATAATAAGCTATCATAATATATCTCTTGTAGAGTCATGGATATAGGCATACATAATCACCAACCACTTATCTTATTGTCAGTTTTTTATGCTCCTAATGTGATTATTGATGTTTATTTGAAACTCCAGATGGTATTAGATTAAATTTACTAAAGTGATAAGTATTGTCATCTTCTCAATGTTACAACAAATTCATCTCCTACATATACCTATATTTTAGT